>NW_023405375.1:0-34451 GCF_013141755.1 Anopheles stephensi | reverse complement strand
GTTGGGACAAATTCTTTTCGACAGATGCGTATTGTGGTCCTGAAAAGGACCGGTTGGTTGGATGGATAGATGGATGAGCTTCCCCCGTCCGTCGAGAATTACTTCGAGCTGGTGTACTTGGTGACTGCCTTGGTTCCTTCGGAGACGGCGTGCTTGGCCAGCTCACCGGGCAGCAGCAGGCGGACGGCGGTTTGGATTTCGCGGGACGTGATCGTCGAGCGCTTGTTGTAGTGCGCCAGGCGGGACGCTTCGGCAGCGATGCGCTCGAAGATGTCGTTCACGAAACTGTTCATGATGCTCATCGCCTTCGAGGAAATACCGGTGTCCGGGTGGACCTGCTTCAACACCTTGTAGATGTAGATAGCGTAGCTCTCCTTGCGGGTCCTTCCTTTTCTTCTTCTTGTCCGACTTGGAGATGTTTTTCTGGGCCTTGCCAGACTTCTTCGCAGCCTTTCCACTGGTTTTCGGTGCCATTTCGCTAGCTTACGACGGGTACGATGCGAACTGTCGGAGAGTAGAAACGCGTTTGATACCGATCCAATCGCTTCATTCGGCTTTTATTTGGAACTGAGGTGACAGGCGCGCAACCAGAGAGGAGATTGCCGACGTTTTCTCTCCCGGTATATAAACGAAAAACGGGCGCGTGTTCTGGCACAAGCGAACAAGCTACGAAGCATCGCACATCGCCGCGTCGCGCTCTCAACGAACTCAACTGAAACCCAAGCCTTCATCATGTCTGGCCGTGGAAAGGGAGGAAAAGTGAAGGGAAAGGCAAAGTCCCGCTCGAACCGTGCTGGTCTGCAGTTCCCAGTTGGCCGTATCCATCGTCTGCTGCGCAAAGGCAACTATGCCGAGCGTGTCGGTGCCGGCGCACCAGTGTATCTGGCTGCCGTGATGGAGTACCTGGCCGCTGAAGTGTTGGAATTGGCAGGAAACGCTGCACGAGACAACAAGAAGACGCGCATCATCCCGCGTCATCTGCAGCTGGCCATCCGCAACGACGAGGAATTGAACAAGCTGCTGTCCGGTGTGACCATCGCCCAGGGTGGTGTGCTGCCCAACATTCAGGCCGTGCTGTTGCCGAAGAAGACCGAAAAGAAGGCCTAAGCTCACTAGCCAGCCACCAGCTGCTCCACCAAAAACCGTCCTTTTCAGGGCGACAAATCGTATTGCTAAAGAATATGTTGAACCATTGCTGTTCCCTCCCTAACCGTACCTTCGAAAATCCGCATGGAGAACGCTCAAGTATCCCACCCAGCCTGCCAGCCTGTCTCAGGTAACGCATGCGAGATGAAGTAGAAGCTGACACACAGCCTCATTAACCTGATCCGCATCCGCCTGACCTTCAGTGCAGGGTAGCCAAAACATCCCATAAAAATTAAAATAACAAACCTTGTACAGGTAGGAATTAACCCTCCCACACGGACAGGACTGAGGATATGAGGCTTTCTTAATTAAACAAATTCTACGCTGTTTCTCGACCCGACCGACTGCACATGTATTTCCATTCCATACAATCTTTTTGATAAAAGACTCGGCGAATAGGCGCCAAAACGGGTTCGGCAATCCTCTACACGTCAAGCAGCGGCCTGGTTGGGACATACAAGTTTAGTTCGGTAGTCCCGCAACAAATAATTTCTTCTTCTTCCCAGGCATTACAAGCTCGAGCGGTCTTGGCCTGCCATTTCTGGCTTTCTGTGACTTGATTGTACCCGTAGCAAAGTAGTCAGAACGTTGTACGCCCCTAGGCGGTCTGGATGGGATCTAAACCCCGGTCCTATTGTGTGTACCCGGAGCCAATTTCGCTGGTTCAGCGACTCGATGCCCAAATCGTATCTTGAAATGTTTCAAATTTGCCCCAGTAGAAATGTAGTTTTATTTTTATCTTATGCTAGTTTTGTTTTCTTCCCATTCGCATTCCCATCCCGCATTCCAGGGACCAGCCTTGCCCGTGAACAACACAACACACAGGGTTTGGTCTGATAAAAGTACACAGTTTTGCGATTGTGTCGAAGGATCGAATAAAATTGCGTCACAAACTTCACCAGCCACCACCCAGAAGAGTTGTGATTTTTTCACAACTACCCCCACGGGGGACTAAAAACGACGGCGGCGGTGGCAAAAGGAGTGGCAATGGGAGTGATCTGGTTGTTTGTACAACGCGTACGTCGGTGCCATCACTGGTGCCGGTACAATAATATTACAATGTGCATGTTCATAGGCGACGACATAGTTAAAAAAAAAACGATGACACTTATCGTCTGAAACCGTCGTCGTTGGTCTAAATAAACGCGTCCTCGAGGCGAAAAGGCGCGCACGCATTAAACGTCGGGTAAAAGGTCGGGCGCGTCATTTTGTTTTTAAGTGGAGTTTCTGTTTTCCAGTCGTTTAAGCAATGTGTGGCGCTTGGGCAGCACCGATCGAACTAAGGAGCAGTAGAGCACCCTGATGGAGATTGCATACGCGATGGGCGCAAACACTTATACTGAAATGATTCTATCCTGTTAATAATATGTTGTTGTGAACGAGTCCACATGAGGCTTTCGAATTCTAGGATCGGCCGGACAATTGTACAGTACTGAGATTTCGCATTTAATCTGTGCGAAGCAGGCCTTGGTCACGAACTGCATTTGTGCGGGCAACAGAGGAATCAGCTATTTTATAAGATAGCATATCGCGAGACGCATGAGCGTAGCGAAAACTTCGCCAGAGAAATCACACAAAAAGAGAGCGTTTCTACCAACACTTCGTAACGTTTCTCTCGATCCTTGCGTGTGCGACGGCAGGCTTTTCAATGCTGCTTTTTTGTGACACTATACATATGTTTGATTTTCACTGATCACAATCGGGAAGGGACCTGCGCGTGTTGCTCGTCTCACTTCATGGACAGTTCCGTACGTTGCTACGAAATTTAAAAAAAAAACCCCTGTTGTACCGTGTCTCAGCGTCTGCACTAGATGGCGTCTCTCTTTGAGCTTGCCTGAACACTGGTTCTGTTCGATATTCGAATCACCGCAAACGAACACCAATGATCACTTAGAATAATTCTCAATATTTTCAAACCAACCATCGATCAAAGTTGTAAAATGTAGGCATTTTAGGCAACGCTAACGGATTGTGGTCCTGAAAAGGACCGTTGAGATGAGCTGGCAACAGCTGTGTTCGCTGGCTGGCGGGGTCGTCGGGCTTAACCTCCGAAACCGTACAGAGTGCGACCTTGACGCTTCAGCGCGTACACGACGTCCATCGCTGTGACGGTCTTGCGCTTGGCGTGTTCGGTGTAGGTGACCGCATCACGGATCACGTTCTCCAGGAATACCTTCAGCACGCCACGAGTTTCCTCGTAAATCAGGCCAGAGATACGCTTCACTCCTCCACGGCGGGCCAGACGACGGATAGCTGGCTTGGTGATTCCCTGGATGTTATCGCGCAGCACTTTGCGATGACGCTTGGCTCCTCCTTTGCCCAGACCTTTGCCTCCCTTTCCGCGTCCAGTCATTTTGATCCGTAAGGTTCAGGTTCACAATGCACAATAAATGCTCTCGGCGCGAGACCGCGCCAGTATATACACTTTAGGCCACACCAACACATGCGTACCCTCTGTCGTACGCTCGCTGCGAGGAAGTGTGCATGTGTGCAGGCCGAGCGATCTTATAAAAGGGGCGTCGGAAATCGTGAAACTCTATTTCAGAAGCCACTTCGCATCGAGAAAGACACGCTCACGTCCCGCTACCCTCGGCCAACAGTGTACAATGGCCCGTACGAAGCAAACTGCCCGTAAATCGACCGGAGGCAAGGCCCCGCGCAAGCAACTGGCCACCAAGGCCGCTCGCAAGAGTGCTCCGGCCACCGGAGGAGTGAAGAAGCCGCATCGTTACCGTCCGGGAACCGTAGCCCTGCGTGAAATCCGTCGCTACCAGAAGTCGACCGAGCTGCTCATCCGCAAGCTGCCCTTCCAGCGTCTGGTTCGTGAAATTGCGCAAGACTTCAAGACCGACCTGCGTTTCCAGAGCTCGGCCGTGATGGCCCTGCAGGAAGCCAGCGAGGCGTACCTTGTCGGCCTGTTCGAGGACACCAACCTGTGCGCCATCCACGCGAAGCGCGTCACCATCATGCCGAAAGACATCCAGCTGGCCCGTCGCATCCGTGGAGAGCGTGCCTAAGTCGTCGCTGTCCCTCGAGCGGCAGTCTCGCCGCAAACAAAAACGGTCCTTCTCAGGACCACCAGAAATGTTGAGCAAAAGAGTAATGTTGAAATCATCCTCCTTCCAATCATGTCGATTCATTTTGTTGGTTAGAAAAATGTTGCATGGAGTACTCGATGCGCGCGTGTTGTTGGCATCGGAGCCTAGAGAATAGCTTTGCTTGGTTGAGTGGTACGCGACGCCACACCACATATGAATTTCTATTTTCAGGTCAAGCCAGGAAGTCATGATTGCCATCAATGTTTACCACAATGCAGCAATTCTCCGATGTACGCTAATGTTTCAAAACTGATAGTTCATAATTGTTTGTACGAAAACGTTTTAGCATAATTCTGCACTGCATTCATCACAAACATATATGCATTAAGTACATACAAACATGAATAATATTCATAAACACAAGTAATGTCTCAGGCAAGCAAAAGGATGAGTAAATGAACGATACAAAATGCTGCTCTCCGTTGGAGAAACCCAGGTTAGAAAATCATCATCCTTTCTCGCTTTGGTAGGTTTACTTTTTGCTTAGATAGAGCGAGATAGACGATTTTGTTACCTGGGAACGCTAGGAAATGCCCCGTAAGTGGCTGTCTACCGCGATTCTATTGCGCAACTTGAATATTGTGCGACTGGAATTAGTTGGTTACATTTGATGATGGAGAGTTGGGTTGGGACAAATTCTTTTCGACAGATGCGTATTGTGGTCCTGAAAAGGACCGGTTGGTTGGATGGATAGATGGATGAGCTTCCCCCGTCCGTCGAGAATTACTTCGAGCTGGTGTACTTGGTGACTGCCTTGGTTCCTTCGGAGACGGCGTGCTTGGCCAGCTCACCGGGCAGCAGCAGGCGGACGGCGGTTTGGATTTCGCGGGACGTGATCGTCGAGCGCTTGTTGTAGTGCGCCAGGCGGGACGCTTCGGCAGCGATGCGCTCGAAGATGTCGTTCACGAAACTGTTCATGATGCTCATCGCCTTCGAGGAAATACCGGTGTCCGGGTGGACCTGCTTCAACACCTTGTAGATGTAGATAGCGTAGCTCTCCTTGCGGGTCTTCCTTTTCTTCTTCTTGTCCGACTTGGAGATGTTTTTCTGGGCCTTGCCAGACTTCTTCGCAGCCTTTCCACTGGTTTTCGGTGCCATTTCGCTAGCTTACGACGGGTACGATGCCAACTGTCGGAGAGTAGAAACGCGTTTGATACCGATCCAATCGCTTCATTCGGCTTTTATTTGGAACTGAGGTGACAGGCGCGCAACCAGAGAGGAGATTGCCGACGTTTTCTCTCCCGGTATATAAACGAGAAAAGGGCGCGTTTTCTGGCACAAACGAACAAGCTACGAAGCATCGCACATCGCCGCGTCGCGCTCTCAACGAACTCAACTGAAACCCAAGCCTTCATCATGTCTGGCCGTGGAAAGGGAGGAAAAGTGAAGGGAAAGGCAAAGTCCCGCTCGAACCGTGCTGGTCTGCAGTTCCCAGTTGGCCGTATCCATCGTCTGCTGCGCAAAGGCAACTATGCCGAGCGTGTCGGTGCCGGCGCACCAGTGTATCTGGCTGCCGTGATGGAGTACCTGGCCGCTGAAGTGTTGGAATTGGCAGGAAACGCTGCACGAGACAACAAGAAGACGCGCATCATCCCGCGTCATCTGCAGCTGGCCATCCGCAACGACGAGGAATTGAACAAGCTGCTGTCCGGTGTGACCATCGCCCAGGGTGGTGTGCTGCCCAACATTCAGGCCGTGCTGTTGCCGAAGAAGACCGAAAAGAAGGCCTAAGCTCACTAGCCAGCCACCAGCTGCTCCACCAAAAACCGTCCTTTTCAGGGCGACAAATCGTATTGCTAAAGAATATGTTGAACCATTCCTGTTCCCTCCCTAACCGTACCTTCGAAAATCTGCATGGAGAACGCTCAAGTATCCCACCCAGCCTGCCAGCCTGTCTCAGGTAACGCATGCGCGATGAAGTAGAAGCTGACACACAGCCTCATTAACCTGATCCGCATCCGCCTGACCTTCAGTGCAGGGTAGCCAAAACATCCCATAAAAATTAAAATAGCAAACCTTGTACAGGTAGGAATTAACCCTCCCACACGGACAGGACTGAGGATATGAGGCTTTCTTAATTAAACAAATTCTACGCTGTTTCTCGACCCGACCGACTGCACATGTATTTCCATTCCATACAATCTTTTTGATAAAAGACTCGGCGAATAGGCGCCAAAACGGGTTCGGCAATCCTCTACACGTCAAGCAGCGGCCTGGTTGGGACATACAAGTTTAGTTCGGTAGTCCCGCAACAAATAATTTCTTCTTCTTCCCAGGCATTACAAGCTCGAGCGGTCTTGGCCTGCCATTTCTGGCTTTCTGTGACTTGATTGTACCCGTAGCAAAGTAGTCAGAACGTTGTACGCCCCTAGGCGGTCTGGATGGGATCTAAACCCCGGTCCTATTGTGTGTACCCGGAGCCAATTTCGCTGGTTCAGCGACTCGATGCCCAAATCGTATCTTGAAATGTTTCAAATTTGCCCCAGTAGAAATGTAGTTTTATTTTTATCTTATGCTAGTTTTGTTTTCGTTCCCATTCGCATTCCCATTCCCGCATTCCAGGGACCAGCCTTGCCCGTGAACAACACAACACACAGGGTTTGGTCTGATAAAAGTACACAGTTTTGCGATTGTGTCGAAGGATCGAATAAAATTGCGTCACAAACTTCACCAGCCACCACCCAGAAGAGTTGTGATTTTTTCACAACTACCCCCACGGGGGACTAAAAACGACGGCGGCGGTGGCAAAAGGAGTGGCAATGGGAGTGATCTGGTTGTTTGTACAACGCGTACGTCGGTGCCATCACTGGTGCCGGTACAATAATATTACAATGTGCATGTTCATAGGCGACGACATAGTTTAAAAAAAAACGATGACACTTATCGTCTGAAACCGTCGTCGTTGGTCTAAATAAACGCGTCCTCGAGGCGAAAAGGCGCGCACGCATTAAACGTCGGGTAAAAGGTCGGGCGCGTCATTTTGTTTTTAAGTGGAGTTTCTGTTTTCCAGTCGTTTAAGCAATGTGTGGCGCTTGGGCAGCACCGATCGAACTAAGGAGCAGTAGAGCATCCTGATGGAGATTGCATACGCGATGGGCGCAAACACTTATACTGAAATGATTCTATCCTGTTAATAATATGTTGTTGTGAACGAGTCCACATGAGGCTTTCGAATTCTAGGATCGGCCGGACAATTGTACAGTACTGAGATTTCGCATTTAATCTGTGCGAAGCAGGCCTTGGTCACGAACTGCATTTGTGCGGGCAACAGAGGAATCAGCTATTTTATAAGATAGCATATCGCGAGACGCATGAGCGTAGCGAAAGCTTCGCCAGAGAAATCACACAAAAAGAGAGCGTTTCTACCAACACTTCGTAACGTTTCTCTCGATCCTTGCGTGTGCGACGGCAGGCTTTTCAATGCTGCTTTTTTGTGACACTATACATATGTTTGATTTTCACTGATCACAATCGGGAAGGGACCTGCGCGTGTTGCTCGTCTCACTTCATGGACAGTTCCGTACGTTGCTACGAAATTAAAAAAAAAACCCCTGTGGTACCGTGTCTCAGCGTCTGCACTAGATGGCGTCTCTCTTTGAGCATGCCTGAACACTGGTTCTGTTCGATATTCGAATCACCGCAAACGAACACCAATGATCACTTAGAATAATTCTCAATATTTTCAAACCAACCATCGATCAAAGTTGTAAAATGTAGGCATTTTAGGCAACGCTAACGGATTGTGGTCCTGAAAAGGACCGTTGAGATGAGCTGGCAACAGCTGTGTTCGCTGGCTGGCGGGGTCGTCGGGCTTAACCTCCGAAACCGTACAGAGTGCGACCTTGACGCTTCAGCGCGTACACGACGTCCATCGCTGTGACGGTCTTGCGCTTGGCGTGTTCGGTGTAGGTGACCGCATCACGGATCACGTTCTCCAGGAATACCTTCAGCACGCCACGAGTTTCCTCGTAAATCAGGCCAGAGATACGCTTCACTCCTCCACGGCGGGCCAGACGACGGATAGCTGGCTTGGTGATTCCCTGGATGTTATCGCGCAGCACTTTGCGATGACGCTTGGCTCCTCCTTTGCCCAGACCTTTGCCTCCCTTTCCGCGTCCAGTCATTTTGATCCGTAAGGTTCAGGTTCACAATGCACAATAAATGCTCTCGGCGCGAGACCGCGCCATTATATACACTTTAGGCCACACCAACACATGCGTACCCTCTGTCGTACGCTCGCTGCGAGGAAGTGTGCATGTGTGCAGGCCGAGCGATCTTATAAAAGGGGCGTCGGAAGTCGTGAAACTCTATTTCAGAAGCCACTTCGCATCGAGAAAGACACGCTCACGTCCCGCTACCCTCAGCCAACAGTGTACAATGGCCCGTACGAAGCAAACTGCCCGTAAATCGACCGGAGGCAAGGCCCCGCGCAAGCAGCTGGCCACCAAGGCCGCTCGCAAGAGTGCTCCGGCCACCGGAGGAGTGAAGAAGCCGCATCGTTACCGTCCGGGAACCGTAGCCCTGCGTGAAATCCGTCGCTACCAGAAGTCGACCGAGCTGCTCATCCGCAAGCTGCCCTTCCAGCGTCTGGTTCGTGAAATTGCGCAAGACTTCAAGACCGACCTGCGTTTCCAGAGCTCGGCCGTGATGGCCCTGCAGGAAGCCAGCGAGGCGTACCTTGTCGGCCTGTTCGAGGACACCAACCTGTGCGCCATCCACGCGAAGCGCGTCACCATCATGCCGAAAGACATCCAGCTGGCCCGTCGCATCCGTGGAGAGCGTGCCTAAGTCGTCGCTGTCCCTCGAGCGGCAGTCTCGCCCCAAACAAAAACGGTCCTTCTCAGGACCACCAGAAATGTTGAGCAAAAGAGTAATGTTGAAATCATCCTCCTTCCAATCATGTCGATTCATTTTGTTGGTTAGAAAAATGTTGCATGGAGTACTCGATGCGCGCGTGTTGTTGGCATGGGAGCCTAGAGAATAGCTTTGCTTGGTTGAGTGGTACGCGACGCCACACCAACAAGGTACCCGTGTGAAGCGATCGCCATGGATATGAATTCTATTTTCAGGTCAAGCCAGGAAGTCATGATTGCCATCAATGTTTACCACAATGCAGCAATTCTCCGATGTACGCTAATGTTTCAAAACTGATAGTTCATAATTGTTTGTACGAAAACGTTTTAGCATAATTCTGCACTGCATTCATCACAAACATATATGCATTAAGTACATACAAACATGAATAATATTCATAAACACAAGTAATGTCTCAGGCAAGCAAAAGGATGAGTAAATGAACGATACAAAATGCTGCTCTCCGTTGGAGAAACCCAGGTTAGAAAATCATCATCCTTTCTCGCTTTGGTAGGTTTACTTTTTGCTTAGATAGAGCGAGATAGACGATTTTGTTACCTGGGAACGCTAGGAAATGCCCCGTAAGTGGCTGTCTACCGCGATTCTATTGCGCAACTTGAATATTGTGCGACTGGAATTAGTTGGTTACATTTGATGATGGAGGGTTGGGTTGGGACAAATTCTTTTCGACAGATGCGTATTGTGGTCCTGAAAAGGACCGGTTGGTTGGATGGATAGATGGATGAGCTTCCCCCGTCCGTCGAGAATTACTTCGAGCTGGTGTACTTGGTGACTGCCTTGGTTCCTTCGGAGACGGCGTGCTTGGCCAGCTCACCGGGCAGCAGCAGGCGGACGGCGGTTTGGATTTCGCGGGACGTGATCGTCGAGCGCTTGTTGTAGTGCGCCAGGCGGGACGCTTCGGCAGCGATGCGCTCGAAGATGTCGTTCACGAAACTGTTCATGATGCTCATCGCCTTCGAGGAAATACCGGTGTCCGGGTGGACCTGCTTCAACACCTTGTAGATGTAGATAGCGTAGCTCTCCTTGCGGGTCTTCCTTTTCTTCTTCTTGTCCGACTTGGAGATGTTTTTCTGGGCCTTGCCAGACTTCTTCGCAGCCTTTCCACTGGTTTTCGGTGCCATTTCGCTAGCTTACGACGGGTACGATGCCAACTGTCGGAGAGTAGAAACGCGTTTGATACCGATCCAATCGCTTCATTCGGCTTTTATTTGGAACTGAGGTGACAGGCGCGCAACCAGAGAGGAGATTGCCGACGTTTTCTCTCCCGGTATATAAACGAAAAACGGGCGCGTTTTCTGGCACAAGCGAACAAGCTACGAAGCATCGCACATCGCCGCGTCGCGCTCTCAACGAACTCAACTGAAACCCAAGCCTTCATCATGTCTGGCCGTGGAAAGGGAGGAAAAGTGAAGGGAAAGGCAAAGTCCCGCTCGAACCGTGCTGGTCTGCAGTTCCCAGTTGGCCGTATCCATCGTCTGCTGCGCAAAGGCAACTATGCCGAGCGTGTCGGTGCCGGCGCACCAGTGTATCTGGCTGCCGTGATGGAGTACCTGGCCGCTGAAGTGTTGGAATTGGCAGGAAACGCTGCACGAGACAACAAGAAGACGCGCATCATCCCGCGTCATCTGCAGCTGGCCATCCGCAACGACGAGGAATTGAACAAGCTGCTGTCCGGTGTGACCATCGCCCAGGGTGGTGTGCTGCCCAACATTCAGGCCGTGCTGTTGCCGAAGAAGACCGAAAAGAAGGCCTAAGCTCACTAGCCAGCCACCAGCTGCTCCACCAAAAACCGTCCTTTTCAGGGCGACAAATCGTATTGCTAAAGAATATGTTGAACCATTGCTGTTCCCTCCCTAACCGTACCTTCGAAAATCTGCATGGAGAACGCTCAAGTATCCCACCCAGCCTGCCAGCCTGTCTCAGGTAACGCATGCGAGATGAAGTAGAAGCTGACACACAGCCTCATTAACCTGATCCGCATCCGCCTGACCTTCAGTGCAGGGTAGCCAAAACATCCCATAAAAATTAAAATAACAAACCTTGTACAGGTAGGAATTAACCCTCCCACACGGACAGGACTGAGGATATGAGGCTTTCTTAATTAAACAAATTCTACGCTGTTTCTCGACCCGACCGACTGCACATGTATTTCCATTCCATACAATCTTTTTGATAAAAGACTCGGCGAATAGGCGCCAAAACGGGTTCGGCAATCCTCTACACGTCAAGCAGCGGCCTGGTTGGGACATACAAGTTTAGTTCGGTAGTCCCGCAACAAATAATTTCTTCTTCTTCCCAGGCATTACAAGCTCGAGCGGTCTTGGCCTGCCATTTCTGGCTTTCTGTGACTTGATTGTACCCGTAGCAAAGTAGTCAGAACGTTGTACGCCCCTAGGCGGTCTGGATGGGATCTAAACCCCGGTCCTATTGTGTGTACCCGGAGCCAATTTCGCTGGTTCAGCGACTCGATGCCCAAATCGTATCTTGAAATGTTTCAAATTTGCCCCAGTAGAAATGTAGTTTTATTTTTATCTTATGCTAGTTTTGTTTTCTTCCCATTCGCATTCCCATCCCGCATTCCAGGGACCAGCCTTGCCCGTGAACAACACAACACACAGGGTTTGGTCTGATAAAAGTACACAGTTTTGCGATTGTGTCGAAGGATCGAATAAAATTGCGTCACAAACTTCACCAGCCACCACCCAGAAGAGTTGTGATTTTTTCACAACTACCCCCACGGGGGACTAAAAACGACGGCGGCGGTGGCAAAAGGAGTGGCAATGGGAGTGATCTGGTTGTTTGTACAACGCGTACGTCGGTGCCATCACTGGTGCCGGTACAATAATATTACAATGTGCATGTTCATAGGCGACGACATAGTTTAAAAAAAAACGATGACACTTATCGTCTGAAACCGTCGTCGTTGGTCTAAATAAACGCGTCCTCGAGGCGAAAAGGCGCGCACGCATTAAACGTCGGGTAAAAGGTCGGGCGCGTCATTTTGTTTTTAAGTGGAGTTTCTGTTTTCCAGTCGTTTAAGCAATGTGTGGCGCTTGGGCAGCACCGATCGAACTAAGGAGCAGTAGAGCATCCTGATGGAGATTGCATACGCGATGCGCGCAAACACTTATACTGAAATGATTCTATCCTGTTAATAATATGTTGTTGTGAACGAGTCCACATGAGGCTTTCGAATTCTAGGATCGGCCGGACAATTGTACAGTACTGAGATTTCGCACTTAATCTGTGCGAAGCAGGCCTTGGTCACGAACTGCATTTGTGCGGGCAACAGAGGAATCAGCTATTTTATAAGATAGCATATCGCGAGACGCATGAGCGTAGCGAAAGCTTCGCCAGAGAAATCACACAAAAAGAGAGCGTTTCTACCAACACTTCGTAACGTTTCTCTCGATCCTTGCGTGTGCGACGGCAGGCTTTTCAATGCTGCTTTTTTGTGACACTATACATATGTTTGATTTTCACTGATCACAATCGGGAAGGGACCTGCGCGTGTTGCTCGTCTCACTTCATGGACAGTTCCGTACGTTGCTACGAAATTAAAAAAAAAACCCCTGTGGTACCGTGTCTCAGCGTCTGCACTAGATGGCGTCTCTCTTTGAGCATGCCTGAACACTGGTTCTGTTCGATATTCGAATCACCGCAAACGAACACCAATGATCACTTAGAATAATTCTCAATATTTTCAAACCAACCATCGATCAAAGTTGTAAAATGTAGGCATTTTAGGCAACGCTAACGGATTGTGGTCCTGAAAAGGACCGTTGAGATGAGCTGGCAACAGCTGTGTTCGCTGGCTGGCGGGGTCGTCGGGCTTAACCTCCGAAACCGTACAGAGTGCGACCTTGACGCTTCAGCGCGTACACGACGTCCATCGCTGTGACGGTCTTGCGCTTGGCGTGTTCGGTGTAGGTGACCGCATCACGGATCACGTTCTCCAGGAATACCTTCAGCACGCCACGAGTTTCCTCGTAAATCAGGCCAGAGATACGCTTCACTCCTCCACGGCGGGCCAGACGACGGATAGCTGGCTTGGTGATTCCCTGGATGTTATCGCGCAGCACTTTGCGATGACGCTTGGCTCCTCCTTTGCCCAGACCTTTGCCTCCCTTTCCGCGTCCAGTCATTTTGATCCGTAAGGTTCAGGTTCACAATGCACAATAAATGCTCTCGGCGCGAGACCGCGCCATTATATACACTTTAGGCCACACCAACACATGCGTACCCTCTGTCGTACGCTCGCTGCGAGGAAGTGTGCATGTGTGCAGGCCGAGCGATCTTATAAAAGGGGCGTCGGAAGTCGTGTAACTCTATTTCAGAAGCCACTTCGCATCGAGAAGGACACGCTCACGTTCCGCTACCCTCAGCCAACAGTGTACAATGGCCCGTACGAAGCAAACTGCCCGTAAATCGACCGGAGGCAAGGCCCCGCGCAAGCAGCTGGCCACCAAGGCCGCTCGCAAGAGTGCTCCGGCCACCGGAGGAGTGAAGAAGCCGCATCGTTACCGTCCGGGAACCGTAGCCCTGCGTGAAATCCGTCGCTACCAGAAGTCGACCGAGCTGCTCATCCGCAAGCTGCCCTTCCAGCGTCTGGTTCGTGAAATTGCGCAAGACTTCAAGACCGACCTGCGTTTCCAGAGCTCGGCCGTGATGGCCCTGCAGGAAGCCAGCGAGGCGTACCTTGTCGGCCTGTTCGAGGACACCAACCTGTGCGCCATCCACGCGAAGCGCGTCACCATCATGCCGAAAGACATCCAGCTGGCCCGTCGCATCCGTGGAGAGCGTGCCTAAGTCGTCGCTGTCCCTCGAGCGGCAGTCTCGCCCCAAACAAAAACGGTCCTTCTCAGGACCACCAGAAATGTTGAGCAAAAGAGTAATGTTGAAATCATCCTCCTTCCAATCATGTCGATTCATTTTGTTGGTTAGAAAAATGTTGCATGGAGTACTCGATGCGCGCGTGTTGTTGGCATGGGAGCCTAGAGAATAGCTTTGCTTGGTTGAGTGGTACGCGACGCCACACCAACAAGGTACCCGTGTGAAGCAATCGCCATGGATATGAAATTCTATTTTCAGGTCAAGCCAGGAAGTCATGATTGTCATCAATGTTTACCACAATGCAGCAATTCTCCGATGTACGCTAATGTTTCAAAACTGATAGTTCATAATTGTTTGTACGAAAACGTTTTAGCATAATTCTGCACTGCATTCATCACAAACATATATGCATTAAGTACATACAAACATGAATAATATTCATAAACACAAGTAATGTCTCAGGCAAGCAAAAGGATGAGTAAATGAACGATACAAAATGCTGCTCTCCGTTGGAGAAACCCAGGTTAGAAAATCATCATCCTTTCTCGCTTTGGTAGGTTTACTTTTTGCTTAGATAGAGCGAGATAGACGATTTTGTTACCTGGGAACGCTAGGAAATGCCCTAAAGTGGCTGTCTACCGCGATTCTATTGCGCAACTTGAATATTGCGCGACTGGAATTAGTTGGTTACATTTGATGATGGAGGGTTGGGTTGGGACAAATTCTTTTCGACAGATGCGTATTGTGGTCCTGAAAAGGACCGGTTGGTTGGATGGATAGATGGATGAGCTTCCCCCGTCCGTCGAGAATTACTTCGAGCTGGTGTACTTGGTGACTGCCTTGGTTCCTTCGGAGACGGCGTGCTTGGCCAGCTCACCGGGCAGCAGCAGGCGGACGGCGGTTTGGATTTCGCGGGACGTGATCGTCGAGCGCTTGTTGTAGTGCGCCAGGCGGGACGCTTCGGCAGCGATGCGCTCGAAGATGTCGTTCACGAAACTGTTCATGATGCTCATCGCCTTCGAGGAAATACCGGTGTCCGGGTGGACCTGCTTCAACACCTTGTAGATGTAGATAGCGTAGCTCTCCTTGCGGGTCTTCCTTTTCTTCTTCTTGTCCGACTTGGAGATGTTTTTCTGGGCCTTGCCAGATTTCTTCGCAGCCTTTCCACTGGTTTTCGGTGCCATTTCGCTAGCTTACGACGGGTACGATGCCAACTGTCGGAGAGTAGAAACGCGTTTGATACCGATCCAATCGCTTCATTCGGCTTTTATTTGGAACTGAGGTGACAGGCGCGCAACCAGAGAGGAGATTGCCGACGTTTTCTCTCCCGGTATATAAACGAGAAAAGGGCGCGTTTTCTGGCACAAACGAACAAGCTACGAAGCATCGCACATCGCCGCGTCGCGCTCTCAACGAACTCAACTGAAACCCAAGCCTTCATCATGTCTGGCCGTGGAAAGGGAGGAAAAGTGAAGGGAAAGGCAAAGTCCCGCTCGAACCGTGCTGGTCTGCAGTTCCCAGTTGGCCGTATCCATCGTCTGCTGCGCAAAGGCAACTATGCCGAGCGTGTCGGTGCCGGCGCACCAGTGTATCTGGCTGCCGTGATGGAGTACCTGGCCGCTGAAGTGTTGGAATTGGCAGGAAACGCTGCACGAGACAACAAGAAGACGCGCATCATCCCGCGTCATCTGCAGCTGGCCATCCGCAACGACGAGGAATTGAACAAGCTGCTGTCCGGTGTGACCATCGCCCAGGGTGGTGTGCTGCCCAACATTCAGGCCGTGCTGCTGCCGAAGAAGACCGAAAAGAAGGCCTAAGCTCACTAGCCAGCCACCAGCTGCTCCACCAAAAACCGTCCTTTTCAGGGCGACAAATCGTATTGCTAAAGAATATGTTGAACCATTCCTGTTCCCTCCCTAACCGTACCTTCGAAAATCTGCATGGAGAACGCTCAAGTATCCCACCCAGCCTGCCAGCCTGTCTCAGGTAACGCATGCGCGATGAAGTAGAAGCTGACACACAGCCTCATTAATCTGATCCGCATCCGCCTGACCTTCAGTGCAGGGTAGCCAAAACATCCCATAAAAATTAAAACAGCAAACCTTGTACAGGTAGGAATTAACCCTCCCACACGGACAGGACTGAGGATATGAGGCTTTCTTAATTAAACAAATTCTACGCTGTTTCTCGACCCGACCGACTGCACATGTATTTCCATTCCATACAATCTTTTTGATAAAAGACTCGGCGAATAGGCGCCAAAACGGGTTCGGCAATCCTCTACACGTCAAGCAGCGGCCAAATAATTTCTTCTTCTTCCCAGGCATTACAACCTCGAGCGGTCTTGGCTTGCCATTTCTGGCTTTCTGTGACTTGATTGTACCCGTAGCAAAGTAGTCAGCCCTATGTACGCCCCTAGGCGGTCTGGATGGGATTTACACCCCGGTCCTATTGTGTGTACCCGGAGCCAATTTCGCTGGTTCAGCGACTCGATGCCCAAATCGTATCTTGGGACTGTTTCAAAATTGCCCCAATAGAAATGTTGTTTTATTTCTATCTTATGCTAGTTTTGTTTTCGTTCCATTCGCATTCCCATTCCATATTCCAGGGACCAGCCTTGCCCGTGAACAACACAACACACAGGGTTTGGTCTGATAATAGTACACAGTTTTGAGATTGTATCGAAGGATCGAATAAAATTGCTTCACAAACTTCACCAACCACCACCCAGAAGAGTTGGGATTTTTTCACAACTACCCCCACGGGGGACTAAAAACGACGGCGGCGGTGGCAAAAGGAGTGGCAATGGGAGTGATCTGGTTGTTTGTACAACGCGTACGTCGGTGCCATCACTGGTGCCGGTACAATAATATTACAATGTGCATGTTCATAGGCGACGACATAGTTTAAAAAAAAACGATGACACTTATCGTCTGAAACCGTCGTCGTTGGTCTAAATAAACGCGTCCTCGAGGCGAAAAGGCGCGCACGCATTAAACGTCGGGTAAAAGGTCGGGCGCGTCATTTTGTTTTTAAGTGGAGTTTCTGTTTTCCAGTCGTTTAAGCAATGTGTGGCGCTTGGGCAGCACCGATCGAACTAAGGAGCAGTAGAGCATCCTGATGGAGATTGCATACGCGATGCGCGCAAACACTTATACTGAAATGATTCTATCCTGTTAATAATATGTTGTTGTGAACGAGTCCACATGAGGCTTTCGAATTCTAGGATCGGCCGGACAATTGTACAGTACTGAGATTTCGCACTTAATCTGTGCGAAGCAGGCCTTGGTCACGAACTGCATTTGTGCGGGCAACAGAGGAATCAGCTATTTTATAAGATAGCATATCGCGAGACGCATGAGCGTAGCGAAAGCTTCGCCAGAGAAATCACACAAAAAGAGAGCGTTTCTACCAACACTTCGTAACGTTTCTCTCGATCCTTGCGTGTGCGACGGCAGGCTTTTCAATGCTGCTTTTTTATGACACTATACATATGTTTGATTTTCACTGATCACAATCGGGAAGGGACCTGCGCGTGTTGCTCGTCTCACTTCATGGACAGTTCCGTACGTTGCTACGAAATTAAAAAAAAAAAAAAAACACCCTGTGGTACCGTATCTCAGCGTCTGCACTAGATGGCGTCTCTCTTTGAGCATGCCTGAACACTGGTTCTGTTCGATATTCGAATCACCGCAAACGAACACCAATGATCACTTAAAATAATTCTCAATATTTTCAAACCAACCATCAATCAAAGTTGTAAAATGTAGGCATTTTAAGCAACGCTAACGGATTGTGGTCCTGAAAAGGACCGTTGAGATGAGCTGGCAACAGCTGTGTTCGCTGGCTGGCGGGGTCGTCGGGCTTAACCTCCGAAACCGTACAGAGTGCGACCTTGACGCTTCAGCGCGTACACGACGTCCATCGCTGTGACGGTCTTGCGCTTGGCGTGTTCGGTGTAGGTGACCGCATCACGGATCACGTTCTCCAGGAATACCTTCAGCACGCCACGAGTTTCCTCGTAAATCAGGCCAGAGATACGCTTCACTCCTCCACGGCGGGCCAGACGACGGATAGCTGGCTTGGTGATTCCCTGGATGTTATCGCGCAGCACTTTGCGATGACGCTTGGCTCCTCCTTTGCCCAGACCTTTGCCTCCCTTTCCGCGTCCAGTCATTTTGATCCGTAAGGTTCAGGTTCACAATGCACAATTAATGCTCTCGGCGCGAGACCGCGCCATTATATACACTTTAGGCCACACCAACACATGCGTACCCTCTGTCGTACGCTCGCTGCGAGGAAGTGCGTATGTGTGCAGGCCGAGCGATCTTATAAAAGGGGCGTCGGAAGTCGTGAAACTCTATTTCAGAAGCCACTTCGCATCGAGAAAGACACGCTCACGTCCCGCTACCCTCAGCCAACAGTGTACAATGGCCCGTACGAAGCAAACTGCCCGTAAATCGACCGGAGGCAAGGCCCCGCGCAAGCAGCTGGCCACCAAGGCCGCTCGCAAGAGTGCTCCGGCCACCGGAGGAGTGAAGAAGCCGCATCGTTACCGTCCGGGAACCGTAGCCCTGCGTGAAATCCGTCGCTACCAGAAGTCGACCGAGCTGCTCATCCGCAAGCTGCCCTTCCAGCGTCTGGTTCGTGAAATTGCGCAAGACTTCAAGACCGACCTGCGTTTCCAGAGCTCGGCCGTGATGGCCCTGCAGGAAGCCAGCGAGGCGTACCTTGTCGGCCTGTTCGAGGACACCAACCTGTGCGCCATCCACGCGAAGCGCGTCACCATCATGCCGAAAGACATCCAGCTGGCCCGTCGCATCCGTGGAGAGCGTGCCTAAGTCGTCGCTGTCCCTCGAGCGGCAGTCTCGCCCCAAACAAAAACGGTCCTTCTCAGGACCACCAGAAATGTTGAGCAAAAGAGTAATGTTGAAATCATCCTCCTTCCAATCATGTCGATTCATTTTGTTGGTTAGAAAAATGTTGCATGGAGTACTCGATGCGCGCGTGTTGTTGGCATGGGAGCCTAGAGAATAGTTTTGCTTGGTTGAGTGGTACGCGACGCCACACCAACAAGGTACCCGTGTGAAGCGATCGCCATGGATATGAAATTCTATTTTCAGGTCAAGCCAGGAAGTCATGATTGCCATCAATGTTTACCACAATGCAGCAATTCTCCGATGTACGCTAATGTTTCAAAACTGATAGTTCATAATTGTTTGTACGAAAACGTTTTATCATAATTCTGCACTGCATTCATCACTTCTTCTTCTTCTTCTATTTTGTTGAAACAGGGTATAGCCTTCTATGCGTATGAGCAACTATTGTTCCCCCCACATATTCAAAGGTTAACTGTTTCGTTTGGGCTTTCGACTGAGTCCTAGGACTGCTCAAGAGTCATCTACCCGGTTGCGGAGTCTGTTGTTTTTCTGCTTGGTCTGTTTGTCAGATGAGTGGTGTTATGCTTTTCGTTTATGCTGCATGTTTCATGTCTTGCTTGGTTCTATTCAAAATGAGATTTTTGTTTCTCGTATGAATTTGGTTATATTTTTGACCATGCGTCCGTTCGGCTCTTTCCATTTCTCTAAAAATGCGTCGAAGGAGATGTCGTATTTTTCTCGTTGGGTCTGGTATCTGTTGCAGTAAAAGATGTTATGTGTTCCTGTTTCGGGAATATTACATGCATCACAGTTTCCGTTTTCGGTGATTCTCATTTTGTTGAGCCAATATTTTGAGAGATCATGTCCAGCTATGATTTTGTTTGTTGTTTTGATGTCATGGGGTGTGATGTTTAGATTGTGGTGCCACGGTTTGTCTTCGAACTCTTTTTGGAATCTTTGGAATTTTTTTCCCTTTTGCTCACACGTTTTTTTGTACCATTCTCTAGTTTCTTTTTTCATGTTTTCAACTAACATATGGTTTACATCTGCCAAACGTAGTTTGTTGTTGTATATGTCTTTTGCGTGCACTCCTTTTTTTGCTAGTTCATCTGCCTTTTCGTTTCCATATAGACCTAAGTGTCCTGGAATCCATCTTATTTGAGCGTTAGAGTGTTTGCATCCTCTGAGTATATTATAGACTATTTCGTCGATGTGATCGAGGTTTTGTGCGTTAATGAGGATTTTACATGCAGCTTGACTGTCTGTAAGGATGATTGGGTTTTCTATTTTTTCTATCGTTATGATGTTAATGGCTTTTTCTATGGCTGCTAATTCTATGGACGTAATTGGAGTTATGTTTTTTGTTTTGAATTTATGTGCCCAGTATCTGTTATTGTTATTATTGTGAGGTCTTATGTATATTCCGATTCCGCATCCCTCATCGCTCTTGCTCCCGTCAGTGAAAATTAGAGTGTTCGTTGTTCCTAGCTTTTTTATTTCCTGTTCGCAAAATTGTTTGAGGTATACTTTCCCTGCTGTAGAGTTTTTTGATATGTTGGGTTCGATTTCACAGCGAATTTTTGTGCTTCCATTGATGTCATTTGTTTTGATTCTTGCTGTTTCTTCAAAAATATTCAGATTGTTCTGGAATAAATTCTCCATGTATGATTTGTTTCTTGATCTGGTTCTTGAGTTTTCTCTCATGGTTCTTCTCATTTGGTCCCTATGGATCGGAGAGTAAATTAATGTTTTGACCATGTCCTTTTTGGCTATATAACTTGCTCTAATGTGTGGTGGGGTTTCGGCTGCAATCGCCATTAGCGTGTTAATAGGGGTTGTTTTAGAGCAACCCGTTACTTTTCTGAGTGACTGGTTTGTAATTGAATTCATTGAGTTTAGTAAGTTTTTTTTTGCATTTAGAGTGTACAGGGAGCCAGTTTCCAAAATGTTCCTTATAATGGCTCTGTGTACAGTAATGGTTTTCGTAGGGCTGAGGTTGTTTTTGGTGTTACATATCCTTCTCACTAACTGTAATCTTTTTCTAGCTTTATCCTTGAGTTCTTCTACATGTTTTTTGAAAAATAGGTTGCCATCAATCCACACTCCGAGATATTTGTAAACTGTAACTTTTTCTATTCGCTGGTTTCTTATTTGTATAGTGATGTTTTGGGGTTTCTTGCTGAAGATCATAAATTTTGTTTTGTCTATGTTAATTGGAAGCTTTAGTCCCTGGATTGTATTTGAAAAACTATTGATCGCTGTTTGCATCTTATATTCCAGTTCTGTGGCTGTTTTCCCTTTTTGAATGATTACGAAATCGTCCGCATACTGTAAAACTTTTCCGTCGCTATTGTTGAGTGTTTCGTGGATTTTTTTGGTGTAGATGTTAAATAAGGTGGGTGAGAGGACATCCCCTTGTGGTAAACCGTCTGACACTAATTTTTTTAGCTTTTCTCCTTCTGATTTTATTTCTATCGTTCTGTTGTTTAAGAAACTTCCTACCCATCTAATGATTTCTATCGGAATCTGGTTTTGCTCCAAAATTTGTATGAGCGAGTCTGTGTGTACGTTGTTGTACGCGCTTTTTAAATCTATAAACATTATTCCAGTTAACCAGTTTTTTCTTTTGTTGGATGTAATTTCATTCACTAAATAGTTGACGCATTGGTTTGTGGTACAGTTTTTTTTGAAGCCAAAAGAAGTTGTTGGTATAATGTTGTTGTTGTGACAGTGTCTGTTGAGGTCTTCTAACACTGCTGAATTTATGATTTTAGTGATAGCCGGAATCATAGCTATGGGCCTATAGTTTTTAGCGTTGTTTCTATCAGCCCCTGGTTTGGGGATCGCCACTATTTCTATGTGTTTGTATTGCTTTTTTAAATTTCCTTTTTCCCACATGTTATTTATCTCCTTTACTATTTTACTGACCGATGGTCTATTTATATTTTTCAGAATTTCGTAGGAGATTTTGTCAGGCCCTGGGGCTGTATTTTTCTTTTTTTTTAGAATGTTATGCCATCTTTCTTCGTCCATGATATTGTTTAATGGCCTAGCATATTGATAAGGTTTTTTGTTCCCTTTCTTATTTTTTTGAAAATTTTCTTCTAAAAATGTTTTTGCTGCCTCTTTGTTGTTGTGGATGAGATTTTCATCTTTTGTGTTTGTTTTTTTGCCTTCGATTTTTCCTATAAATCTCCATAATTCTGTGGTGTTAGTGTAATTGTTTATCTCGCTAAGTTTCTCTTCATATTTTTGGATTTTGTGTTTTCTTTTAATTAGTCTGAATTTAGCTAGATTTTTCTTGAATTCAATTTCGTTCTCTATTGTTTTGTTTCTATTGAAAATTTGTCTACTTTTGTTTTTTACCTTCCAAGCTTTTTCCGTTTCTCTATTCCACCAGATTTTTAGTGGTTTTTTTGATTTAGAGGTGTTTCCTTTTACTAGTGTGTCTATTTTCTGGAAAATTTGTTTCACTGAGGTGTGTTCCTCTATTTCCATTTGTTTTAATTCATGGTAAAGTTTTTTCCTGTTTGTTATTAGTCGGGCTTGTTTGTGATTGATTGTTTCTATAGTTGTGATAATTGTTTTGTGATTGGTGGCTCCCATGTGGTGATCTAGTACTACCCTTGTGCATTTATCGGTTATGTTTTCTGTTACGAATGTTAAGTCTATTGCTGTATTTCTTTTGTTTAAGTCTGTGGGGATGTATGTAGGTTCTTTGTTGTGCAAAATTGTTAGTTGAGTATTGTCTATTTCGTTAATTATAAACGTACCTTAATTGTCGCTCCAAGGGTTTCCCCATGAGGTGTGATGCGAGTTGAGGTCTGCGGCTATTAGGCATTTCCTGTTGTTTGTATTGTGTATTATTTGCGTAATGGTGTCTTTGAAGTCTTGAATCGGGGTCCTAGGGGCTGCATAGATGCAAATTATTTTGAATTTATCCTGTATGAGTTCAATTTCTGTGATTTGTATGTTTTCGTTACTAAGTCTATTGATTGTTCTAAATTTTTTGTTTTTTTGGAGGTAAATTGCAGTGCCTCCATAGCCGTCCGATCTATTGCTGTTTATGCGGTTGTAGTTGTGGATTTTGGATTTATGTAGATTATTGTCGTCTAACCAAGTTTCACAGATGCAAGCTGCTGTGATGTCTTGTGCGAGTAGAATTCTTTCTAACTCGTCTTTGTTTTTAATGAGGCTGGTTATGTTTGTTTGTAGTATTTTTAATGTGGATGTCATAATATTGAACAAATTTATCTTTTCTCTTTTTTTTATATGTTAACAAAAACCTATACAACAAAAAACCTGTTTGGCAGTTTATAGTATGCTACGTTCGTTCGTTTTGGTGCTTTTTTTGTGTGGCTTTTTAAAATCATGCTGGGAGACCCCTGCTTTTTCCTCGTCTGTGTCTGGATAGGAGCTGTCGGACATTGCTCTTTTGTTAAGTGTCATAGTGTTCGAGACACTTTTACCGTAGTCTATGCGTTCCAGTGCTTTGCTGCAGCCTGGTTCGTCAATGGATTTTTTTCTAGTAATTGTACCCACTTGGGTGGGGACACTTTTTGTGGTTACCACTTTTTCTGTTGAGCCCTCTTTGGCCGTAGTGTGGTTGCCCTGTACTATTGCCGAGTATAGGCGCTGGTTGACACCTGATGCCTTTTGGCTGTTATTTTTCCTGTTTTGTGTGCAGGAAACACCGTAATGGACCATTTGATCGCAGTACATGCAGGTTTGTTCCTGCCCGCGGTATGTGATCCTACCCCGCTCACCCTTTATGGTGATGTATGATGGAATGGGCCTGTTAATTAACATTTTCACCGCTCTGTTGCCGTTTCTTACGCCTGGGAAAGGCGTAGGCTCCTCCCAGAGGAGGTCCTTTGCCCCCTTCACCTCTCCGAAGGCCTCCAAAGCTGATATAATATCCGCGTTAGTCACCTTGGCGGATACCTCCTGTATGGTTACGACTTTGGTGTCGTCCTCCATTGTGATTGGGATCGCGTGATCCCGACCGTTACACGTGATGGTGTGCTTTCTATCATGCACCTCCACTATTAAGAGAGCATCGCCCTCCTCTTTCATCTCCACCACCACAGATGTGGAAAGGTTCAGGAATTGTACCATTTCCAGCTTTTCCGGTTTTAGGCTTAGCTTGTCCGTAAGGAAGCTAAAAATTTCCGTGCGTGTGGGCTTTCTTGGGATTTGCGAGAAATCCACCTTAAAGGTTCTGTCGCTAACCGACATTTTTCAAATCAAAATCCTCTCTTTTTTACGCAAAAATTGTCCGTTACGGAAAGACACGTTTTTTGACACTCGCTGGTAATGACAGACTGGCATTCATCACAAACATATATGCATGGAGTACATACAAACATGAATAATATTCATAAACACAAGTAATGTCGAAGGCAAGCAAAAGGATGAGTAAATGAACGATACAAAATGCTGCTCTCCGTTGGAGAAACCCAGGTTAGAAAATCATCATCCTTTCTCGCTTTGGTAGGTTTACTTTTTGCTTAGATAGAGCGAGATAGACGATTTTGTTACCTGGGAACGCTAGGAAATGCCCCGTAAGTGGCTGTCTACCGCGATTCTATTGTGCAACTTGAATATTGTGCGACTGGAATTAGTTGGTTACATTTGATGATGGAGAGTTGGGTTGGGACAAATTCTTTTCGACAGATGCGTATTGTGGTCCTGAAAAGGACCGGTTGGTTGGATGGATAGATGGATGAGCTTCCCCCGTCCGTCGAGAATTACTTCGAGCTGGTGTACTTGGTGACTGCCTTGGTTCCTTCGGAGACGGCGTGCTTGGCCAGCTCACCGGGCAGCAGCAGGCGGACGGCGGTTTGGATTTCGCGGGACGTGATCGTCGAGCGCTTGTTGTAGTGCGCCAGGCGGGACGCTTCGGCAGCGATGCGCTCGAAGATGTCGTTCACGAAACTGTTCATGATGCTCATCGCCTTCGAGGAAATACCGGTGTCCGGGTGGACCTGCTTCAACACCTTGTAGATGTAGATAGCGTAGCTCTCCTTGCGGGTCTTCCTTTTCTTCTTCTTGTCCGACTTGGAGATGTTTTTCTGGGCCTTGCCAGACTTCTTCGCAGCCTTTCCACTGGTTTTCGGTGCCATTTCGCTAGCTTACGACGGGTACGATGCCAACTGTCGGAGAGTAGAAACGCGTTTGATACCGATCCAATCGCTTCATTCGGCTTTTATTTGGAACTGAGGTGACAGGCGCGCAACCAGAGAGGAGATTGCCGACGTTTTCTCTCCCGGTATATAAACGAGAAAAGGGCGCGTTTTCTGGCACAAACGAACAAGCTACGAAGCATCGCACATCGCCGCGTCGCGCTCTCAACGAACTCAACTGAAACCCAAGCCTTCATCATGTCTGGCCGTGGAAAGGGAGGAAAAGTGAAGGGAAAGGCAAAGTCCCGCTCGAACCGTGCTGGTCTGCAGTTCCCAGTTGGCCGTATCCATCGTCTGCTGCGCAAAGGCAACTATGCCGAGCGTGTCGGTGCCGGCGCACCAGTGTATCTGGCTGCCGTGATGGAGTACCTGGCCGCTGAAGTGTTGGAATTGGCAGGAAACGCTGCACGAGACAACAAGAAGACGCGCATCATCCCGCGTCATCTGCAGCTGGCCATCCGCAACGACGAGGAATTGAACAAGCTGCTGTCCGGTGTGACCATCGCCCAGGGTGGTGTGCTGCCCAACATTCAGGCCGTGCTGCTGCCGAAGAAGACCGAAAAGAAGGCCTAAGCTCACTAGCCAGCCACCAGCTGCTCCACCAAAAACCGTCCTTTTCAGGGCGACAAATCGTATTGCTAAAGAATATGTTGAACCATTCCTGTTCCCTCCCTAACCGTACCTTCGAAAATCTGCATGGAGAACGCTCAAGTATCCCACCCAGCCTGCCAGCCTGTCTCAGGTAACGCATGCGCGATGAAGTAGAAGCTGACACACAGCCTCATTAATCTGATCCGCATCCGCCTGACCTTCAGTGCAGGGTAGCCAAAACATCCCATAAAAATTAAAACAGCAAACCTTGTACAGGTAGGAATTAACCCTCCCACACGGACAGGACTGAGGATATGAGGCTTTCTTAATTAAACAAATTCTACGCTGTTTCTCGACCCGACCGACTGCACATGTATTTCCATTCCATACAATCTTTTTGATAAAAGACTCGGCGAATAGGCGCCAAAACGGGTTCGGCAATCCTCTACACGTCAAGCAGCGGCATGGTTGGGACATACAAGTTTAGTCTGTAGTCCCGCAACAAATAATTTCTTCTTCTTCCCAGGCATTACAAGCTCGAGCGGTCTTGGCCTGCCATTTCTGGCTTTCTGTGGCTTGATTGTACCCGTAGCAAAGTAGTCAGAACGTTGTACGCCCCTAGGCGGTCTGGATGGGATCTAAACCCCGGTCCTATTGTGTGTACCCGGAGCCAATTTCGCTGGTTCAGCGACTCGATGCCCAAATCGTATCTTGAAATGTTTCAAATTTGCCCCAGTAGAAATGTAGTTTTATTTTTATCTTATGCTAGTTTTGTTTTCGTTCCATTCGCATTCCCATTCCATATTCCAGGGACCAGCCTTGGCCGTGAACAACACAACACACAGGGTTTGGTCTGATAATAGTACACAGTTTTGAGATTGTATCGAAGGATCGAATAAAATTGCTTCACAAATTTCACCAACCACCACCCAGAAGAGTTGTGATTTTTTCACAACTACCCCCACGGGGGACTAAAAACGACGGCGGCGGTGGCAAAAGGAGTGCCAATGGGAGTGATCTGGTTGTTTGTACAACGCGTACGTCGGTGCCATCACTGGTGCCGGTACAATAATATTAAATGTGCATGTTCATAGGCGTCGACATAGTTTAAAAAAAAACGATGACACTTATCGTCTGAAACCGTCGTCGTTGGTCTAAATAAACGCGTCCTCGAGGCGAAAAGGCGCGCACGCATTAAACGTCGGGTAAAAGGTCGGGCGCGTCATTTTGTTTTTAAGTGGAGTTTCTGTTTTCCAGTCGTTTAAGCAATGTGTGGCGCTTGGGCAGCACCGATCGAACTAAGGAGCAGTAGAGCATCCTGATGGAGATTGCATACGCGATGGGCGCAAACACTTATACTGAAATGATTCTATCCTGTTAATAATATGTTGTTGTGAACGAGTCCACATGAGGCTTTCGAATTCTAGGATCGGCCGGACAATTGTACAGTACTGAGATTTCGCATTTAATCTGTGCGAAGCAGGCCTTGGTCACGAACTGCATTTGTGCGGGCAACAGAGGAATCAGCTATTTTATAAGATAGCATATCGCGAGACGCATGAGCGTAGCGAAAACTTCGCCAGAGAAATCACACAAAAAGAGAGCGTTTCTACCAACACTTCGTAACGTTTCTCTCGATCCTTGCGTGTGCGACGGCAGGCTTTTCAATGCTGCTTTTTTATGACACTATACATATGTTTGATTTTCACTGATCACAATCGGGAAGGGACCTGCGCGTGTTGCTCGTCTCACTTCATGGACAGTTCCGTACGTTGCTACGAAATTAAAAAAAAAAAAAAAACACCCTGTGGTACCGTATCTCAGCGTCTGCACTAGATGGCGTCTCTCTTTGAGCATGCCTGAACACTGGTTCTGTTCGATATTCGAATCACCGCAAACGAACACCAATGATCACTTAAAATAATTCTCAATATTTTCAAACCAACCATCAATCAAAGTTGTAAAATGTAGGCATTTTAAGCAACGCTAACGGATTGTGGTCCTGAAAAGGACCGTTGAGATGAGCTGGCAACAGCTGTGTTCGCTGGCTGGCGGGGTCGTCGGGCTTAACCTCCGAAACCGTACAGAGTGCGACCTTGACGCTTCAGCGCGTACACGACGTCCATCGCTGTGACGGTCTTGCGCTTGGCGTGTTCGGTGTAGGTGACCGCATCACGGATCACGTTCTCCAGGAATACCTTCAGCACGCCACGAGTTTCCTCGTAAATCAGGCCAGAGATACGCTTCACTCCTCCACGGCGGGCCAGACGACGGATAGCTGGCTTGGTGATTCCCTGGATGTTATCGCGCAGCACTTTGCGATGACGCTTGGCTCCTCCTTTGCCCAGACCTTTGCCTCCCTTTCCGCGTCCAGTCATTTTGATCCGTAAGGTTCAGGTTCACAATGCACAATACATGCTCTCGGCGCGAGACCGCGCCAGTATATACACTTTAGGCCACACCAACACATGCGTACCCTCTGTCGTACGCTCGCTGCGAGGAAGTGCGTATGTGTGCAGGCCGAGCGATCTTATAAAAGGGGCGTCGGAAGTCGTGAAACTCTATTTCAGAAGCCACTTCGCATCGAGAAAGACACGCTCACGTCCCGCTACCCTCAGCCAACAGTGTACAATGGCCCGTACGAAGCAAACTGCCCGTAAATCGACCGGAGGCAAGGCCCCGCGCAAGCAGCTGGCCACCAAGGCCGCTCGCAAGAGTGCTCCGGCCACCGGAGGAGTGAAGAAGCCGCATCGTTACCGTCCGGGAACCGTAGCCCTGCGTGAAATCCGTCGCTACCAGAAGTCGACCGAGCTGCTCATCCGCAAGCTGCCCTTCCAGCGTCTGGTTCGTGAAATTGCGCAAGACTTCAAGACCGACCTGCGTTTCCAGAGCTCGGCCGTGATGGCCCTGCAGGAAGCCAGCGAGGCGTACCTTGTCGGCCTGTTCGAGGACACCAACCTGTGCGCCATCCACGCGAAGCGCGTCACCATCATGCCGAAAGACATCCAGCTGGCCCGTCGCATCCGTGGAGAGCGTGCCTAAGTCGTCGCTGTCCCTCGAGCGGCAGTCTCGCCCCAAACAAAAACGGTCCTTCTCAGGACCACCAGAAATGTTGAGCAAAAGAGTAATGTTGAAATCATCCTCCTTCCAATCATGTCGATTCATTTTGTTGGTTAGAAAAATGTTGCATGGAGTACTCGATGCGCGCGTGTTGTTGGCATGGGAGCCTAGAGAATAGCTTTGCTTGGTTGAGTGGTGCGCGACGCCACACCAACAAGGTACCCGTGTGAAGCGATCGCCATGGATATGAAATTCTATTTTCAGGTCAAGCCAGGAAGTCATGATTGCCATCAATGTTTACCACAATGCAGCAATTCTCCGATGTACGCTAATGTTTCAAAACTGATAGTTCATAATTGTTTGTACGAAAACGTTTTATCATAATTCTGCACTGCATTCATCAAAAACATATATGCATTGAGTACATACAAACATGAATAATATTCATAAACACAAGTAATGTCTCAGGCAAGCAAAAGGATGAGTAAATGAACGATACAAAATGCTGCTCTCCGTTGGAGAAACCCAGGTTAGAAAATCATCATCCTTTCTCGCTTTGGTAGGTTTACTTTTTGCTTAGATAGAGCGAGATAGACGATTTTGTTACCTGGGAACGCTAGGAAATGCCCCGTAAGTGGCTGTCTACCGCGATTCTATTGCGCAACTTGAATATTGTGCGACTGGAATTAGTTGGTTACATTTGATGATGGAGGGTTGGGTTGGGACAAATTCTTTTCGACAGATGCGTATTGTGGTCCTGAAAAGGACCGGTTGGTTGGATGGATAGATGGATGAGCTTCCCCCGTCCGTCGAGAATTACTTCGAGCTGGTGTACTTGGTGACTGCCTTGGTTCCTTCGGAGACGGCGTGCTTGGCCAGCTCACCGGGCAGCAGCAGGCGGACGGCGGTTTGGATTTCGCGGGACGTGATCGTCGAGCGCTTGTTGTAGTGCGCCAGGCGGGACGCTTCGGCAGCGATGCGCTCGAAGATGTCGTTCACGAAACTGTTCATGATGCTCATCGCCTTCGAGGAAATACCGGTGTCCGGGTGGACCTGCTTCAACACCTTGTAGATGTAGATAGCGTAGCTCTCCTTGCGGGTCTTCCTTTTCTTCTTCTTGTCCGACTTGGAGATGTTTTTCTGGGCCTTGCCAGATTTCTTCGCAGCCTTTCCACTGGTTTTCGGTGCCATTTCGCTAGCTTACGACGGGTACGATGCCAACTGTCGGAGAGTAGAAACGCGTTTGATACCGATCCAATCGCTTCATTCGGCTTTTATTTGGAACTGAGGTGACAGGCGCGCAACCAGAGAGGAGATTGCCGACGTTTTCTCTCCCGGTATATAAACGAGAAAAGGGCGCGTTTTCTGGCACTCAATCACCGTTCGATCTCCTGCTGAACAGCAGGAGGTCCTTAACTACCTGCAGCAGCGGAATGCGGAATATTTTTCGCATGACGCTAAAAACATGCGTCCCTTCAAGGCGGTGCTTCGTGGGCTTCCGGAAACGGACCTCGCGGAGATCGTTTGTGAACTGAAGGAAATCCACCAGCTCGACGTTTTGGAGGCGTTCGAGATCAAGCGCCGCGCAGAGGGCATTCAAACCAGGTTGTACCTGGTTCATTTCAAGCGAGGAACATGCTCGCTAAAAAAGCTGGAGGCAGTACGGTCAATCCAGCAAGTCATCGTGCGATGGGAGCCGTACCGCGGAGGGAAGAAAGGCCCGACGCAATGCCATCGATGTCAGGCTTTTGGGCATGGTACTCGCCATTGCCAAATTAAACCTCGGTGTGCCATCTGCGCGGCGGAGCATCTCTCGGAGCAGTGTCCATCGGGTTCGGGCACAGTAAAGTGCTCGAACTGTGGTGCTGCTCATCGCGCCGATGATCCGTCGTGTCCAAAGCGGGCCAAATACATTGAGATTCGTCAGCGCGCCAACGGTCGAAACTCTGCTCCTCCACCAGCCAAAGCTAACGTGTGGCACGCGCTTCCACCGTTAGCCACCATCCAAACCACACTCCCACACTCCATTCCTCCTCCGGTGTTGCACACTGCTCCCAAGGCCAAAAGCTTTGCGCAGATTGTGTCAGCACCAACCACTCCGAGCGTCCGACCTACGGCAGCGCGCACCCCACAACCTAACCCAACAGTACCACAACCTAAACCAACTTCTTCTTCTTCCTTGCAATCCACAGCACCGAGATACAACCTTGCGAAGCGACTGCAGGACATCAAGAACGCTCCAGACACACCAGCTACAACACCAACTACAACTCCAGCCACAACTTCATCGGAAGACCTGTTTAGCCCGGAAGAGCTATTCGCTATATTTAGCAGAATGCTCCCGAAGATCCGCCTTTGCCGCAACAAGGGAGAACAAATCGCCGTTATCGGAGAACTATTGATGCTCCTTCACTGACCGGGCGCTGCGAGTCATCACATGGAATGCTCAGTCCGTCCGGACTAAGCAAATTCCACTCGGTGACTTCCTCGTCCGGCACAACATCGATGCAGCGCTAATAGTGGAAACATATCTCAAGCCTGAGATGAGTTTCTTCTTAGGCAACTACACCATCCATCGTCTGGATCGCACCACCTCCCGAGGCGGCGGTGTTGCCATAGCGATCCGACGTGGAATCCGGCACACACTACTCCCGCACTACAACACCACCACCATAGAAGCAATAGGCGTCCAGCTCCATACCGACACCGGTCCACTGCAGCTTACGGCAGTCTACTGTCCGCGGCAGTGCACCCTGTCGCGGAGAGCTACGTTCCGACAAGAGCTACACATCATCACCAGCAATCCGGCCCGTTCACTCATTGGGGGTGATCTCAACGCCAGGCACCAGTTGTGGGGCAACGTACGGAGCAACACAAATGGAATCGCCCTGGCGGACCTGTTGCAGCGTGGAAATTTCGTCGTGCAGTTCCCCGATGCTCCAACACACATCCCCAACCGAGGTATCCATTCAATAATAGATATTTTCCTTTCTAATTTCATCTGCAGCAAACCCCAAACCATCGATGAGCTGAACTCAGATCACTTCCCGGTCTTAACGGAACTGAATCTGAATGCAACCCGACATCCACCTCTACTGCGAAAGGACTACTGCCACACCGACTGGGCTCGCTTTGGGAGAACCGTGGACCAGCTTATCGACAACACTGACGTTGGTCCCGCGATACCCGACGTTGACGCAGCAATCGCCCGGTTCGAGGGTGCCGTCAAAGCAGCTGAAGCGGAGTGCGTCCCGGAGAGGAGTGTGCGTGGTGAGATTCTCGTTCTCGATGACCACACGCGATCACTCATCACCAGACGTAATATGCTGAGGCGACGGTATCAGAGGACTGGGGACTTGTTGCTGAAACGCCAGGCCACGCAGCTTATGCATATCATCCGCGAGCGAGTACAGACGATCCGCAACAACAGCTTCGAGCGTATGGTCCAAAGGCTACCTCCCCATGCACCCAGCTTCTGGAAAACTGCAAAAGTCCTTCGCACCAAACCCAGACCAGTACCACCACTCACCATAGCCACGACCCAGACGGCATACACACCAGCAGAAAAGTCCGATGCACTTGCCCACCAGTTCGCCAGTGCTCACCAGATCGGTCTGTCGATGCCCAGTCCACATGAGTCATCTGTGGCTGCGACGATTGACCGACTCGATGCGGACGACCCACCCTTTCCACCCGAAGACCAAACCACCATAGCAGAAGTGAAGGCTGCAGTCAAGAGAATGAGGAACATGAAGGCGCCCGGCTTCGACGGCATCTTCAACATTCTTTTGAAAAAACTGCAACCAAAGGCGCTATCACTTCTGGTAAATATCTATAACCGTTGCTTTCAACTTTTCTATTTCCCACAGTCCTGGAAGTGCGCTAAGGTGATCCCGATCCTGAAGCCAGGGAAGGATCCGACGCTGCCTGCAAGCTATCGACCCATCAGTCTGCTGAGTGCTCCCGGTAAACTCTTCGAGAGATTGGTTTACTGGAGGCTTCGCGATGCAGTCGACGAGCGGCAACTCATCCCAGCGGAGCAGTTCGGTTTCCGGTCCGGCCATTCCTCCACACTACAGCTTCTTCGGCTCAAGAACACCATCCATAGAAACAAACGAGTTTCCAAATCCACCACTGTCGTCCTGCTGGACATCGAGAAGGCGTTCGACAACGTGTGGCACAACGGGCTCATCCACAAGTTATGCAGGTTCGGGGTTCCAGCTCACCTGGTGAACATCCTGCACAACTATCTACAACAGCGGACGTTCCGGGTCGTCGTCTCCTCAACTGCCTCTGGTGCTGCTACAGTACCAGCCGGTGTTCCGCAGGGCAGCATATTGGGGCCTTTGCTCTATTTGCTGTACACTGCGGACCTACCGACCCTTCCCGTCGGTGCGGACATGTTCCTGTTTGCAGACGACATGGCCATCGCGACGAAGGGTAGGACGTTGGTAGAGTTGAGAAGCGGCGCTCAACGTTCGCTGACCATCATCGGACAGTATGCTTCCAGCTGGAAGATCAAAATCAACCACTCCAAGACCCAGGCGATGATCATCCCCCATCGCCCGTCAAAACAGCTCATCAGTCCCCAAACCCATCACATCACCATCGACAGCATCCGGTTGCCGTGGAAGACGACGGTGCGATACCTCGGGATCACCATCGACAACCGTATGCTGTTCCATCACCACACCAAGCTAACATCCATCCGCTTGCTCATCCTATTGAGGAAGCTATACCCACTCATCAACAGACGCTCCAAGCTACACCCATCCAACAAGATAGCCATCTACAAACAGATCGTCCTGCCCACAGCAACGTACGGCATTCCTGTCTGGCGTACCTGTGCAAGGACGAACCTGCTGAAGATACAAACAAATTGCAATAGAATCCTCCGTCTCATTCTGGACGCTCCCAGCTGGACACGGCTTGAGGAGCTCTACGATGCAGCAAACACAGCACCATTCGACGTAATAGCAGACAACATCATCAACCGGCTGCAGACTTCAGCAGCGGTTTCCACACACCAGCAGGTGAAAAACCTAATATTTAGAGAATAAGGTAGTTAGCTAGTTTTAAGATAGTAGTTTGTTTTAGTTCGTAAGTTGTTAATTAGTTTGTAAGTTTAAACTAACAATTAGCCTAAGTGCATACAACATCATTATTTAATTAACAAAAAGAACTGCCTCTTGGCATACAAAACGACAAGAGCGCTGAAAAACATTTCAGTTGATTCTCGCGAAAATATGTTAATAATGTTAATTCTAAGATATCCATCAATAATTCTTAACTTTAAAAAAAAAAAAAAAAAAAAAACGTTTTCTGGCACTCCTTCACTGACCGGGCGCTGCGAGTCATCACATGGAATGCTCAGTCCGTCCGGACTAAGCAAATTCCACTCGGTGACTTCCTCGTCCGGCACAACATCGATGCAGCGCTATAGTGGAAACATATCTCAAGCCTGAGATGAGTTTCTTCTTAGGCAACTACACCATCCATCGTCTGGATCGCACCACCTCCCGAGGCGGCGGTGTTGCCATAAGCGATCCGACGTGGAATCCGGCACACACTACTACCCGCACTACAACACCACCACCATAGAAGCAATAGGCGTCCAGCTCCATACCGACACCGGTCCACTGCAGCTTACGGCAGTCTACTGTCCGCGGCAGTGCACTCTGTCGCGGAGAGCTACGTTCCGACAAGAGCTACACATCATCACCAGCAATCCGGCCCGTTCACCATCATTGGGGGTGATCTCAACGCCAGGCACCAGTTGTGGG
>NW_023405373.1:300000-508720 GCF_013141755.1 Anopheles stephensi | reverse complement strand
TCTTACACCAAAGTATACGTGGCACTTTGGCTCCAGCATCCATATTCGATCAGTAGTCGAGCAACGCAACATGTCCCAGCAGACCCTCCAGCCACCAACAGCTATTCCGAACACACTTCCGATTTTACCAGAAAAGCTGCTTGCAATTCGAGCAGTTTTATTTTTTGTCGCTTGGGTATTGGAGATTTTTGTGCGATGGGAAACCGTTTTTTGCTTGTGTCAAAATTCGGAAGCCGAGAGCCGTCAGCCAAAAAATTTTCATAAATATCCGAATTTACACCGTTTTTCCGACGGAAACGGATTGCACACTCGTTCACATCACTACAATTCAAACCGCACTCAATTCGATCCATAAATGAGCAAGTTATTTACACTTTTGCATTAAAACGCGGTATATCCGCCACGTGTGGTGCTGTCACACTACTGTCACACTTCTGCCCCTCCGTTGATCACTTAATTACCCCCTTAAGACGTTTTTCACTGCGGTTTTTTGGTTCGATCAATTGATTGCACACTACCCCCACCGGAAAGGACCGCTTCCGGACAGATCCGTGCGAAATGGGCCGCAAAAACACACACCCGACACTGATCACCCCCCCCACTGATGCACTTTTGGACCACGTAGCTTTCGCACTAATCGGCCGATGTTTACCTCGTTTTCGGCTTGCGCAACATTTTGGCCACCTTATCGACCGTTTTCACTCATTCTCATCCAAACCCGGGAAATTATTTGCCAACCACTTTGAAGACGGCTTGTTGTTGTTTGTTGTTGTTGTTGGTGGTGTGGCCTACACGCGCTACATGTCGTCCTAAAAGCAGCGGAAATGCACCGTTTCTTCACTGAACCACTTTATTGGCCATTTATCACTTAACTGAAACACAAACCGCGCTCCGATCGGTTCACTATCACGGGAAAACTGTGTCCATCTGAGTCTGCTTACCGCACTTATGTGCTGGAACCATAGGCCACTTATATACACGTTATTTCACCGATTTGGAGCCGTTTCACTTTTGTACTGTAAACTTGCCATTTTACCTCCATTTTGCATAATATCTGGTGGATCAAGCACAATTTTGACCCACTTTTTAACAATATAAAACAGAGCGCACTTTGCACAGAGTGCCACGCGCACCGATGACAGCTCGAACTGCTACAGTGACATAACACTGCCCAGGCACAACCAGGTGTATGTATCTAGAGCAGGTAGTATTTAGAACAAGGTGTATGTATTTAGAACAAGGTGTATGTATTTAGAACAAGGTGTATGTATTCAGAAGGTGAATTTCTGTCGATTTCACACAGCAAACAGCACCATTTCCCAAGTTATCTGGTTCCCCTGTTTTCCGTAAATTTTTGGTAAATATATCGTTAACGAAACTTCCTGAAAAGATTTACGAAATTCCAACTATTTCGAGGATAACTTGTTTATGTTTGGATTCTGTTTGATTACATTTTGAATGAACCCTGCTCATAAATGAACCGGAACCATGTACATCGAATGTAAACCGCTGATGGCGGACGGTTATCACAACGGATTTACATCCACGGAAGGCTTTCGGAAGGACTTATGGCGTATGTTTAGGAGACGGAGGTTTCTGTTCGGTCCGAACTGGAAGAGAACGCGCGAAGAATGGCTTTATGTTTAATTAGTAATAGTAGTGTGTAGAAGACGTTATGTAAGTCGTAGTGCAAGAAGTATAAAAGTAAGGTTAGCTAGTAAGGATCAAGGAATAAAGTTCAGATTGAAATCCGCATCCTAACGGAACGTGTGCGCGTTAAAGAAAATCACAGTAGCAGTACTTCTCACACATAGACATTAAATGGTAAGGAAGTGTCAGAAAAACGATATGACAATGCAACAAGTTTATAAGAACGTAAAATACGATGGTCAAAAAATGTGTAGAGTCAATTTAAAGATTACGCTAAGCTTAAGAGTTATTTGGATTCGAGAACGGAATGCTGCTTTTCCATGATAGAGTGATAGTACCATAGAAACTGAAAGAGAAAACCACGCCACGCTGGCGAAGAGGATGAAAATGGCAGCAAGTAGCTAACCATGGTGGAAGAATATGGATTTCTATTACCGTCATTATTTTTCCAATCTGTCATCCAGACAGATTATAATGAAAGACACATTCGCCACTAAATGGCAAGAAAATTTAAGTCCATTTGAGCGAATACTCATAGATTTTTGTTACTTCGAGAATGTACTGTAGGCTCCCATAGTTTTAAGTACCTTATGTTTTTATATATCTGCATACATCTTGATTTAAATATGTCAAATGGAAATAAATACAAAATGCCCCGCGGCTGGGCATTTAGAAACCACCTGCCGACCGGACAAGATCGTTGTTTGTGTCGGACTTCTGCCTTCGGTCTTTTAGTACTTCCGAAACAAAGTAAAGTTAAATTTAGCGTTGTTTACAGAAGCTAACATCATGACAAGTATCAGGGCAGAGCGTGTTATCCAAGAGCAAGATACATTTTTCACATGTTTGAGAATGCCACGAGAAAAAGTGTTAGACAATGGGCCTCTATTCAACTCAGGGAAGTAAAAATCATTTAACATTCAAAAGGTACTAAAAGTCAGCAAATCACCACCTTGCCCCACAATCTAATGGATAAGTGGACAGAGCGATGAGAACGATGAAAGATTCAATTATTAGTTACGTGATTCAAAATACTGAATTTTAAAGGAAATTAAATCAGTTGTTTGATATCAGACTTCCATCAGAGTCTGAGATCATCAGAGTGTCAGATTTGATGTTTTACAAACGTAAAACTGAGGTTATGGTGTCGAATTTCGACGGATCAACTAAGTTTTTTTCTGTAAAATTTAGTTTCAAATGTTAGCAAGTCGTTTCTTATCAAACGATAAATCGATTTTAAGCATCGTTTTGTTACTCCCATGACACTATGACCAAAACATTTTGTACAATAAAATAATCTTATTTATCACACTTTAAAATCGACCAAATTTTTCTTTTATAGTCTTGGACATCCGCTCTTTCGCATTTTCAACCTTCACATCGTCTAGCTTTGTTATAAAAACGTTGAATTGATTTGAGTCTAAATTTTTGTTAACTCCATTGAAGTTTTTCTTTTGCTCAATGTTTGTGAATTTTTGACAAAAAACAAATACAATGAACATCAAAACTTATGATGTTGAGAATGCTTTTGCCAAAGTTTTGTAAGATAATAATAATAATAATATTAATTATAATAATTCAAACAATTTAAATTGTACATTGTAAAAATATCGCAAGCAGTCGTTTGAAAATCGGGTAAAGGAGTGGTCTTTTCTATTGTCCATCACTACAAACACTAAAAGGCTTAACCCTATCATTACATTTAGAGCGTCGCCCGCACGTTGCTTTTAATTTACAGCAGCAATGTTGTCTCAGAGGTGGGCATAGGTGCCTATGGTTGACTATGATTAGAAACGACCTGGCTCTACTCCCCTTGCCGCGACATTGCGATGAGTTTGTCCATTCTCTCATTCATCACATCCATCTGGACCCCCAGGCCTGTTATACGCTTCCGCAACATCTCCTTGTTTGTTACTATTACTGTACTTGTTTGTTACTATTACCTTCCAGCTCTTTCGCATCCATCTAAATTCATAAAAAAAAAATTGTTAGATATATTGCATTTGGGGTTCACATTGCGTGTTCTGCTTGAACGATAAAACTTTTGCTTTGAATTTGATGTGTGACAAACAGCAGCAAGGCGAAAACATAAAACGATCACCGCAATACTCACATACAGCGACCCATCCGGACTCCCAATTCGCGTACAACTGCCGATATCCGTCGTAATCCTGAAATGCGGCGGTTGAAGCACTGACCGCAAAACGATTAGTTTTAACACCTTCCTAGCACATTTGTCACCTTCACGCTTACTACCAAACACACTCAGCAAATTCGAGCAGTTATTCAAGCCCTACCTAACATCACAAACAACAACACACGCACTTACCGATAATTTGTGTCACTCCAACAGTGCTTAAAATCAAGCACTTATCGCACACTTCATTTTACTCTTAGAGCCACTCTGAACCAGTAAACACACACACTCCAAAGTATATATCATGCACTATTTGCACCTGTCTGGATATTTGAGCAGTTTAGAGCAGTATTTTAAGCTACCGAACAATTCTAATAAAACAGCAGTACTCGCGAACGCTTAGATTCATTAAAATAACGCTCGAAAAAAATCGACCACTTTTCGCCAACTTAAATCCACTCATAAAGACGCTGTGACGAATAATCTTACACCAAAGTGTACGTGGCACTTTTGGCTCCAGCATCCATATTCGATCAGTAGTCGAGCAACTGCAACATGTCCCAGCAGACCCTCCCAGCCACCAACAGCTATTCCGAACACACTTCCGATTTTACCAGAAAAGCTGCTTGCAATTCGAGCAGTTTTATTTTTTGTCGCTTGGGTATTGGAGATTTTTGTGCGATGGGAAACCGTTTTTGCTTGTGTCAAAATTCGGAAGCCGGAGAGCCGTCAGCCAAAAAATTTTCATAAATATCCGAATTTACACCGTTTTTTCCGACGGAAACGGATTGCACACTCGGTTCACATCACTACAATTCAAACCGCACTCAATTCGATCCATAAATGAGCAAGTTATTTACACTTTTGCATTAAACGCGGTATATCCGCCACGTGGTGGTGCTGTCACACTACTGTCACACTTCTGCCCCTCCGTTCGATCACTTAATTAGCCCCCTTAAGACGTTTTTCACTGCGGTTTTTTGGGTTCGATCAATTGATTGCACACTACCACACCGGAAAGGACCGCTTCCGGACAGATCCGTGCGAAATTGGCCGCAAAAACACACACCCGACACTGCATCACCCCCACCACTGATGCACTTTTTGGACCACGTAGCTTTCGCACTAATCGGCCGATGTTTACCTCGTTTTCGGCTTGCGCAACATTTTGGCCACCTTATCGACCGTTTTCACTCACTTCCAAACCCGGGAAATTATTTGCCAACCAACTTTGACGGCTTGTTGTTGTTGTTGTTGTTGTTGGTGGTGTGGCCTACACGCGCTACATGTCGTCCTAAAAGCAGCGGAAATGCACCGTTTCTTCACTGAAACCACTTTATTGGCCATTTATCACTTAACTGAAACACAAACCGCGCTCCGATCGGTTCACTATCACCGGGAAAACTGTGTCCATCTGAGTCTGCTTACCGCACTTATGTGCTGGAACCATAGGCCACTTATATACACGTTATTTCACCGATTTTGGAGCCGTTTTCACTTTTGTACTGTAAAACTTGCCATTTTACCTCCATTTTGCATAATATCTGGTGGATCAAGCACAATTTTGACCCACTTTTTTAACAATATAAAAACAGAGCGCACTTTGCACAGAGTGCCACGCGCACCGGATGACAGCTCGACACTGCTACAGTGACATAACACTGCCCAGGCACAACCAAGGTGTATGTATCTAGAGCAAGGTGTATGTATTTAGAACAAGGTGTATGTATTTAGAACAAGGTGTATGTATTTAGAACAAGGTGTATGTATTCAGAAGGTGAATTTCTGTCGATTTCACACAGCAAACAGCACCATTTCCCAAGTTATCTGGTTCCCCTGTTTTCGTAAATTTTTTGGTAAATATATTCGTTAACGAAACTTCCTGGAAAAGATTTACGAAATTCCAAACTATTTCGAGGATAACTTGTTTATGTTTGGATTCTGTTTGATTACATTTTGAATGAACCCTGCTCATAAAATGAACCGGAACCATGTACATCGAATGTAAACCGCTGATGGCGGACGGTTATCACAACGGATTTACATCCACGGAAGGCTTTCGGAAGGACTTATGGCGTATGTTTAGGAGACGGAAGGTTTCTGTTCGGTCCGAACTGGAAGAGAACGCGCGAAAGAATGGCTTTATGTTTAATAGTAATAGTAGTGTGTAGAAGACGTTATGTAAGTCGTAGTGCAAGAAGTATAAAAGTAAGGTTAGCTAGTAAGGATCAAGGAATAAAGTTCAGATTGAAATCCGCATCCTAACGGAACGTGTGCGCGTTAAAGAAAATCACAGTAGCAGTACTTCTCACACATAGACATTAAAATGGTAAGGAAGTGTCAGAAAAACGATATGACAATGCAACAAGTTTATAAGAACGTAAAATACGGATGGTCACAAAATGTGTAGAGTCAATTTAAAGATTACGCTAAGCTTAAGAGTTATTTGGGATTCGAGAACGGAATGCTGCTTTTCCATGATAGAGTGATAGTACCATAGAAACTGAAAGAGAAAACCACGCCACGCTGGCGAAGAGGATGAAAATGGCAGCAAGTAGCTAACCATGGTGGAAGAATATGGATTTCTATTACGTCATTATTTTTTCCAATCTGTCATCCAGACAGATTATAATGAAAGACACATTCGCCACTAAATGGCAAGAAAATTTAAGTCCATTTGAGCGAATACTCATAGATTTTTGTTACTTCGAGAATGTACTGTAGGCTCCCATAGTTTTAAGTACCTTATGTTTTTATATATCTGCATACATCTTGATTTAAATATGTCAAATGGAAATAAATACAAAATGCCCCGCGGCTGGGCATTTAGAAACCACCTGCCGACCGGACAAGATCGTTGTTTGTGTCGGACTTCTGCCTTCGGTCTTTTAGTACTTCCGAAACAAAGTAAAGTTAAATTTAGCGTTGTTTACAGAAGCTAACATCATGACAAGTATCAGGGCAGAGCGTGTTATCCAAGAGCAAGATACATTTTTCACATGTTTGAGAATGCCACGAGAAAAAGTGTTAGACAATGGGCCTCTATTCAACTCAGGGAAGTAAAAATCATTTTAACATTCAAAAGGTACTAAAGTCAGCAAATCACCACCTTGCCCCCACAATCTAATGGATAAGTGGACAGAGCGATGAGAACGGTGAAAGATTCAATTATTAGTTACGTGATTCAAAATACTGAATTTTAAAGGAAATTAAATCAGTTTTTGATATCAGACTTCCATCAGAGTCTGAGATCATCAGAGTGTCAGATTTGATGTTTTACAAACGTAAAACTGAGGTTATGGTGTCGAATTTCGACGGATCAACTAAGTTTTTTCTGTAAAATTTAGTTTCAAATGTTAGCAAGTCGTTTCTATCATTTGATCAAACGATAAATCGATTTTAAGCATCGTTTTGTTACTCCCATGACACTATGACCAAAACATTTTGTACAATAAAATAATCTTATTTATCACACTTTAAAATCGACCAAATTTTTCTTTTATAGTCTTGGACATCCGCTCTTTCGCATTTTCAACCTTCACATCGTCTAGCTTTGTTATAAAAACGTTGAATTGATTTGAGTCTAAATTTTTGTTAACTCCATTGAAGTTTTTTTTGCTCAATGTTTTGTGAATTTTTGACAAAAAAAATACAATGAACATGAAAATTTATGATGTTGAGAATGCTTTTGCCAAAGTTTTGTAAGATAATAATAATAATAATATTAATTATAATAATTCAAACAATTTAAATTGTACATTGTAAAAATATCGCAAGCAGTCGTTTGAAAATCGGGTAAAGGAGTGGTCTTTTTCTATTGTCCATCACTACAAACACTAAAAGGCTTAGCCCTATCATTACATTTAGAGCGTCGCCCGCACGTTGCTTTTAATTTACAGCAGCAATGTTGTCTCAGAGGTGGGCATAGGTGCCTATGGTTGACTATGATTAGAAACGACCTGGCTCTACTCCCCTTGCCGCGACATTGCGATGAGTTTGTCCATTCTCTCATTCATCACATCCATCTGGACCCCCAGGCCTGTTATACGCTTCCGCAACATCTCCTTGTTTGTTACTATTACTGTACTTGTTTGTTACTATTACCTTCCAGCTCTTCACATCCATCTAAAATTCATAAAAAAAATTGTTAGATATATTGCATTTGGAAAAATGTGCAATTTACTAATAATAATTACCTTTAACCAGCAAAAAGGAACCACACGGAAAATGGGGTTCGCGTACAACTGCCGATATCCGTCGTAATCCTGAAATGCGGCGGTTGAAGCACTGACCGCAAAACGATTAGTTTTAACACCTTCCTAGCACATTTGTCACCTTCACGCTTACTACCAAACACACTCAGCAAATTCGAGCAGTTATTCAAGCCCTACCTAACATCACAAACAACAACACACGCACTTATGGGGTTATTACACGAGGAATTTTTTGGTTGGTGATTTTCTGTCAAATAGGGCGTTTGACAGAAAAAAACCCGCTGTCCGTGTAATAACACAATATGCTGCACAGATTTTAAATGCCACCATCCGAATTATTTTAGATTTGAATTGTCCGTTATTCTAAAATGGAATGAAATATTTATCATTAACACGTATCGTACCATGCCGGGCACAGACTGACGATGCCATTATGATAGGGATACTTTTTCGTGACCGACAGCACTTCGGTCAGACGAACATTCGGTTAGAGATTTTTCGGTTCAAACTGGTCCCAAATCGCTATCTATGCATCAACAAAACATCGTCTTCAATATTCATCTTAAATCACACGAAATAAACTGGACAATAATATTCAATAAAAATTGCGAGGCAAAACAACGCTTCCAAAATGTACACAATCCACACTTTGACAGAAAAAAACCAGCGCGATCGAAATCTGAATTGAGCATGTCGAATTCATTTTTTCAGACCGGCATTTATCTGTCAAACGTGTTTTGACAGAAAATCACCGATGAAAAATCCCTCGTCTAATAACCCCATTACCGATAATTTGTGTCACTCCAACAGTGCTTAAAATCAAGCACTTATCGCACACTTCATTTTACTCTTAGAGCCACTCTGAACCAGTAAACACACACACTCCAAAGTATATATCATGCACTATTTGCACCTGTCTGGATATTTGAGCAGTTTAGAGCAGTATTTTAAGCTACCGAACAATTCTAATAAAACAGCAGTACTCGCGAACGCTTAGATTCATTAAAATAACGCTCGAAAAAAATCGAGCACTTTTCGCCAACTTAAATCCACTCATAAAGACGCTGTGACGAATAATCTTACACCAAAGTATACGTGGCACTTTTGGTTCCAGCATCCATATTCGATCAGTAGTCGAGCAACTGCAACATGTCCCAGCAGACCCTACCAGCCACCAACAGCTATTCCGAACACACTTCCGATTTTACCAGAAAAGCTGCTTGCAATTTGAGCAGTTTTATTTTTTGTCGCTTGGGTACTGGAGATTTCTGTGCGATGGGAAACCGTTTTTGCTTGTGTCAAAATTCGGAAGCCGGAGAGCCGTCAGCCAAACAATTTTCATAAATTTCCGAATTTACACCGTTTTTTCCGACGGAAACGGATTGCACACTCGGTTCACATCACTACAATTCAAACCGCACTCAATTCGATCCATAAATGAGCAAGTTATTTACACTTTTGCATTAAACGCGGTATATCCGCCACGTGGTGGTGCTGTCACACTACTGTCACACTTCTGCCACCTCCGTTCGATCACTTAATTAGCCCCCTTAAGACGTTTTTCACTGCGGTTTTTTGGGTTCGATCAATTGATTGCACACTACCACACCGGAAAGGACCGCTTCCGGACAGATCCGTGCGAAATTGGCCGCAAAAACACACACCCGACACTGCATCACCCCCACCACTGATGCACTTTTTGGACCACGTAGCTTTCGCACTAATCGGCCGATGTTTACCTCGTTTTCGGCTTGCGCAACATTTTGGCCACCTTATCGACCGTTTTCACTCACTTCCAAACCCGGGAAATTATTTGCCAACCAACTTTGACGGCTTGTTGTTGTTGTTGTTGTTGTTGGTGGTGTGGCCTACACGCGCTACATGTCGTCCTAAAAGCAGCGGAAATGCACCGTTTCTTCACTGAAACCACTTTATTGGCCATTTATCACTTAACTGAAACACAAACCGCGCTCCGATCGGTTCACTATCACCGGGAAAACTGTGTCCATCTGAGTCTGCTTACCGCACTTATGTGCTGGAACCATAGGCCACTTATATACACGTTATTTCACCGATTTTGGAGCCGTTTTCACTTTTGTACTGTAAAACTTGCCATTTTACCTCCATTTTGCATAATATCTGGTGGATCAAGCACAATTTTGACCCACTTTTTTAACAATATAAAAACAGAGCGCACTTTGCACAGAGTGCCACGCGCACCGGATGACAGCTCGACACTGCTACAGTGACATAACACTGCCCAGGCACAACCAAGGTGTATGTATCTAGAGCAAGGTGTATGTATTTAGAACAAGGTGTATGTATTTAGAACAAGGTGTATGTATTCAGAAGGTGAATTTCTGTCGATTTCACACAGCAAACAGCACCATTTCCCAAGTTATCTGGTTCCCCTGTTTTCGTAAATTTTTTGGTAAATATATTCGTTAACGAAACTTCCTGGAAAAGATTTACGAAATTCCAAACTATTTCGAGGATAACTTGTTTATGTTTGGATTCTGTTTGATTACATTTTGAATGAACCCTGCTCATAAAATGAACCGGAACCATGTACATCGAATGTAAACCGCTGATGGCGGACGGTTATCACAACGGATTTACATCCACGGAAGGCTTTCGGAAGGACTTATGGCGTATGTTTAGGAGACGGAAGGTTTCTGTTCGGTCCGAACTGGAAGAGAACGCGCGAAAGAATGGCTTTATGTTTAATAGTAATAGTAGTGTGTAGAAGACGTTATGTAAGTCGTAGTGCAAGAAGTATAAAAGTAAGGTTAGCTAGTAAGGATCAAGGAATAAAGTTCAGATTGAAATCCGCATCCTAACGGAACGTGTGCGCGTTAAAGAAAATCACAGTAGCAGTACTTCTCACACATAGACATTAAAATGGTAAGGAAGTGTCAGAAAAACGATATGACAATGCAACAAGTTTATAAGAACGTAAAATACGGATGGTCACAAAATGTGTAGAGTCAATTTAAAGATTACGCTAAGCTTAAGAGTTATTTGGGATTCGAGAACGGAATGCTGCTTTTCCATGATAGAGTGATAGTACCATAGAAACTGAAAGAGAAAACCACGCCACGCTGGCGAAGAGGATGAAAATGGCAGCAAGTAGCTAACCATGGTGGAAGAATATGGATTTCTATTACGTCATTATTTTTTCCAATCTGTCATCCAGACAGATTATAATGAAAGACACATTCGCCACTAAATGGCAAGAAAATTTAAGTCCATTTGAGCGAATACTCATAGATTTTTGTTACTTCGAGAATGTACTGTAGGCTCCCATAGTTTTAAGTACCTTATGTTTTTATATATCTGCATACATCTTGATTTAAATATGTCAAATGGAAATAAATACAAAATGCCCCGCGGCTGGGCATTTAGAAACCACCTGCCGACCGGACAAGATCGTTGTTTGTGTCGGACTTCTGCCTTCGGTCTTTTAGTACTTCCGAAACAAAGTAAAGTTAAATTTAGCGTTGTTTACAGAAGCTAACATCATGACAAGTATCAGGGCAGAGCGTGTTATCCAAGAGCAAGATACATTTTTCACATGTTTGAGAATGCCACGAGAAAAAGTGTTAGACAATGGGCCTCTATTCAACTCAGGGAAGTAAAAATCATTTTAACATTCAAAAGGTACTAAAATCAGCAAATCACCACCTTGCCCCCACAATCTAATGGATAAGTGGACAGAGCGATGAGAACGGTGAAAGATTCAATTATTAGTTACGTGATTCAAAATACTGAATTTTAAAGGAAATTAAATCAGTTTTTGATATCAGACTTCCATCAGAGTCTGAGATCATCAGAGTGTCAGATTTGATGTTTTACAAACGTAAAGCTGAGGTTATGGTGTCGAATTTCAACGGATTAACTAAGTTTTTTTTTGCAAAATTTAGTTTCAAATGTTAGCAAGTCGTTTCTATCATTTTATCAAACGATAAATCGATTTTAAGCATCGTTTTGTTACTCCCATGACACTATGACCAAAACATTTTGTACAATTAAATAATCTTATTTATCACACTTTAAACTCGACCAAATTTTTCTTTTATAATCCTGGACATCCGCTCTTTCGCATTTTCAACCTTCACATCGTCTAGCTTTGTTATAAAAACGTTGAATTGATTTGAGTCTAAATTTTTGATAACTCCATTAAAGTTTTTTTTGCTCAATGTTTTGTGAATTTTTGACAAAAAAAAAAATACAATGAACATCAAAACTTATGATGTTGAGAATGCTTTTGCCAAAGTTTTGTAAGATAATAAGAATAATAATATTAATAATAATAATTCAAACAATTTAAATTATACATTGTAAAAATATCGCAAGCAGTCGTTTGAAAATCGGGTAAAGGAGTGGTCTTTTTCTATTGTCCATCACTACAAACACTAAAAGGCTTAGCCCTATCATTACATTTAGAGCGTCGCCCGCACGTTGCTTTTAATTTACAGCAGCAATGTTGTCTCAGAGGTGGGCATTGGTGCCTATGGTTGACTATGATTAGAAACGACCTGGCTCTACTCCCCTTGCCGCGACATTGCGATGAGTTTGTCCATTCTCTCATTCATCACATCCATCTGGACCCCCAGGCCTGTTATACGCTTCCGCAACATCTCCTTGTTTGTTACTATTACTGTACTTGTTTGTTACTATTACCTTCCAGCTCTTCGCATCCATCTAAAATTCATAAAAAAAATTGTTAGATATATTGCATTTGGAAAAATGTGCAATTTACTAATAATAATTACCTTTAACCAGCAAAAAAGGAACCACACGGAAAATGGGGTTCACATTGCGTGTTCTGCTTGAACGATAAAACTTTTGCTTTGAATTTGATGTGTGACAAACAGCAGCAAGGCGAAAACATAAAACGATCACCGCAATACTCACATACAGCGACCCATCCGGACTCCCAATTCGCGTACAACTGCCGATATCCGTCGTAATCCTGAAATGCGGCGGTTGAAGCACTGACCGCAAAACGATTAGTTTTAACACCTTCCTAGCACATTTGTCACCTTCACGCTTACTACCAAACACACTCAGCAAATTCGAGCAGTTATTCAAGCCCTACCTAACATCACAAACAACAACACACGCACTTACCGATAATTTGTGTCACTCCAACAGTGCTTAAAATCAAGCACTTATCGCACACTTCATTTTACTCTTAGAGCCACTCTGAACCAGTAAACACACACACTCCAAAGTATATATCATGCACTATTTGCACCTGTCTGGATATTTGAGCAGTTTAGAGCAGTATTTTAAGCTACCGAACAATTCTAATAAAACAGCAGTACTCGCGAACGCTTAGATTCATTAAAATAACGCTCGAAAAAAATCGAGCACTTTTCGCCAACTTAAATCCACTCATAAAGACGCTGTGACGAATAATCTTACACCAAAGTATACGTGGCACTTTTGGCTCCAGCATCCATATTCGATCAGTAGTCGAGCAACTGCAACATGTCCCAGCAGACCCTCCCAGCCACCAACAGCTATTCCGAACACACTTCCGATTTTACCAGAAAAGCTGCTTGCAATTAGAGCAATTTTATTTTTTGTCGCTTGGGTACTGGAGATTTCTGTGCGATGGGAATCCGGTTTTGCTTGTGTCAAAATTCGGAAGCCGGAGAGCCGTCAGCCAAAAAATTTTCATAAATTTCCGAATTTACACCGTTTTTCCAACGGAAACGGATTGCACACTCGGTTCACATCACTACAATTCAAACCGCACTCAATTCGATCCATAAATGAGCAAGTTATTTACACTTTTGCATTAAACGCGGTATATCCAAGGTGTATGTATTTAGAAGGTGGATTTTTATCGATTTGACAGGGCGACATTTTAGTCGAGTTATGTCAGAGTTTGTTTACAAAAACATATGGTATGGGGCAACAAACATGAACAAACAGCCTCGATTCTCAATCCCTTGAGCAATTTCGCTAATTTATGGGTCATCTTCGCATATCAAATGTTGTTCCACAGAAGATTGACGATATTTGGTTGCATTTTTCGTCAAAAAATCGCAAGCGATACCACCACCGGCGCCTCCTCCGACGCTGCCATCACTCTTCTCAATACCCTTCCCCTTGATCACCACGGAACTGTTATGTCAGGTCGAGAAATGTCAATTTGCTCTAAACAACTCTACCTTCTATATCCATATACCTTGGGTATATCCGCCACGTGGTGGTGCTGTCACACTACTGTCACACTTCTGCCACCTCCGTTTGATCACTTATTTAGCCCCCTTAAGACGTTTTTCACTGCGGTTTTTTGGGTTCGATCAATTGATTGCACACTACCACACCGGAAAGGACCGCTTCCGGACAGATCCGTGCGAAATTGGCCGCAAAAACACACACCCGACACTGCATCACCCCCACCACTGATGCACTTTTTGGACCACGTAGCTTTCGCACATTTTGGCCACCTTATCGACCGTTTTCACTCACTTCCAAACCCGGGAAATTATTTGCCAACCAACTTTGACGGCTTGTTGTTGTTGTTGTTGTTGGTGGTGTGGCCTACACGCGCTACATTTCGTCCTTAAAGCAGCGGAAATGCACCGTTTCTTCACTGAAACCACTTTATTGGCCATTTATCACTGAACTGAAACACAAATCGCGCTCCGATCGGTTCACTATCACCGGGAAAACTGTGTCCATCTGAGTCTGCTTACCGCACTTATGTGCTGGAACCATGTGCCACTTTTACAAACATTATTTCACCTATTTTGGAGCTGTTTTCACTTTTGTACAGTATAACTTGCCATTTTACCTCCATTGTGCACAATATCTGGTGGATCAAGCACAACTTTACGCCCTTTTTAACCAAACAAAGAGAGAGCGCACTTTGCACAGAGTGCCACGCGCACCGGATGACAGCTCGACACTGCTACAGTGACATAACTGCCCAGGCACAACCAAGGTGTATGTATCTAGAGCAAGGTGTGTGTATTTAGAACAAGGTGTATGTATTTGGAAGGTGAATTTCGGTGGATTTGACAGAGCACCAGCACCATTTCCTAAGTTATCTTGTCTCCCTGTTTTCGTAAATGTTTTGGTAAATATATTCGTTAACGAAATTTCTTCGAACAGATTTACGAAATTCCAAACTATTTCGAGGATAACTTGTTTATGTTTGGATTCTGTTTGTTTACATTTTGAATGAACCCTGCTCATAAAATGAACCGGAACCATGTTCATCGAAGGCAAACCGGATGGCGGACGGTTATCACAACGGATTTACATCCACGGAAGGCTTTCGGAAGGAATTATGGCGTATGTTTAGGAGACGGAAGGTTTCTGTTCGGTCCTAACTGGAAGAGAACGCGCGAAAGAATGACTTCATTCACACTAACAGTTCGTCTTGCCCAGGTTGCACCATAAGCCAGTCGTCGGTTGTCAGTTAAGTTGTCATTCGGTTGCCATACGGTATGTACACAATGGGTAACATTCATCCGGACGTTACAACTCGGCTATCCTGAAAATAAATTGCCCTCAATTTACTATCCGGTGGGCTCAGCCCAACATCTTAACTTATTGGCTTCGAGAACCCCTTCGTAGGGTAACTGTGTGAGTTGACATCCTTCTACTTCGCGTACCACGTATCTATCTGTTATATACTGAACTATTACTAGCAATAGTAGCCTAAGAAGTAGTAAGCGCTCCACCTTGAACACACGTACATCTTAGGTAGCATTAGTATAAAAGCCCTCGTTGTTAGGAAAGATAGGATGACAGTAGAGTGACGGATGACAGTAGGGTAACGGATGACAGTAGGATACCGGATTACCGAAATGTCAGCTGTGACGGTCAGGGAAACAAGGAAGAAGAAGGGGGTGCGTCAACCAGTAGCCTGGGAAAGGACAAGGAAGTGACACCGTTTTAAAGTTTTCTTCCTTCAGTGGAAAATATAATACTGTGGAAAATATAAAACTAAAACTACACTTCACTGCGTCTGCTACTCAACCGGAATCGTGGTAACACTAAAAGCCTTTAAAACGGTTCAAAGATGGAAATGGATGGAAAGGATTGCTGCCAGGCATGCAGCGATTCCGTGGCGGACAAATTGTATGTGGCCTGTGACGCTTGCAACACATGGTGGCACTTCTCGTGTGTCGGGATAACAGAATCACAGGAGACGATGAATAATAGGAAGTGGTTTTGCGTCGCTTGTACGGGTGGCACTGGAGCGGTAAAGCGGACGCCGACCAGGCACATGGAGCCACAAAAGGACGCCGAAAACCGTAACCTCAAAACGGTTGAGGTTAGGAAGCAACTCACGGAAGGCCCTCGTCCACGGCACACGAGCGACAGCGTGGCGGCAACACATAACCTCACTCTTGCTGACGATAGGGATAGTTTGGCTAACCGGCTCGCCATAATGAAACGCCGGCAAGAGGCGGAGAGGAAACGGGTGGAGCTAGAACTACAGCTGAAATTCGTGAAGGAGGAAGAGGACTTGCTAGCCGAGGAGTTGGGGATAAAAGACAATCCGGAAACATCAACTTTGTTACCCTCCCATGCGGCGGATAATATGGTGCAGCACTCACAGCGGAAGGAGCGTGAACAAATCCAGCGTGAAGGCGCGCATCGTGGTACACCTACCGAATTGCCCGTGTTTGCCGGTGACCCGGCGGACTGGCCGCTATTCATAACGTTTTACGAACACACCACGGAAAAGTGCGGTCTTTCCAATTGGGAAAACATGCTACGACTGCAGAAGGCGCTGAAGGGTCCCGCGCTAGAAGCAGTGCGAAGCAGGTTGCTGTTGCCGGAGGTGGTGCCGCAAGTGATAGCGACGCTACGATCACGGTATGGGCGATCAACACATCTCATCTCGGCGTTGATCGATAAGGTGCATAGAACCCCTGCACCGTGTTTGGAGAAGCCGGAAACTGTGGTTGCTTTCGGCGAGGCAGTGCAAAGCATGGTGGACCACATGAAGGCTGCTGGACGACAGGCGCATCTGACCAACCCTCTGCTACTGAAGGAGATCGTGGAGAAGCTGCCGATAAGTGAGCAGTACAATTGGACGCGGTTTGTAAGCCACATCGAGGAGCCGGATCTTCTGATGTTCCGGGAGTATATGGCCGAGTTGCAGAGCACCGCGGAAGTGTTAAGCAGCCGGGAGTCACCATCGTTGAAACAAGCGGAGCGCAAGAAACCCAGCACGAGAGGCTACGTGCACACGCACGTGGAGACGCAAGGAGCGACGCCATCCGGAACGAATCACTTCAAGGTAGGAAAATCTTGTCTCATTTGCAACAACAGAGGACACGAGGTGGATAAGTGTTTCGTGTTTGGTGCGATGGCGGTGAAGGAGCGCTGGATGAAGGCGCGTGCACTTTCCTTATGCTTCGGCTGTCTGGGGAAGCACAATTGGCGGACGTGCCACAACAGACCAGTATGCGGCAGGGAGGGGTGTACGTACCGGCATCATGCGTTGTTACACGGCGCAGATGAGGAGCGTGGGGTCAGTAACGGGACCAGTGCTTCGGTATCGGTTCGAGATGGCGGAACCAACGGAGGGGCTGTAGCGGAAAGTAATCACCACCAGTACGCGTTATCTTCTTCGAATACGCTCTTTCGCATTGTACCCATCACTGTGTATGGCCCGACGTCAACGGTGACAACGTTCGCCTTTTTAGATGAAGGTTCGTCCATGACGTTAGTGGACGAGGATTTAGCGGAAGAATTGGGTGTCGAAGGGGAGGTGGAACCTCTCTGCATCCGCTGGACCGGAGACACTACCAGGGTTGAGGCTGGTTCCAGGCGCGTAAATCTCAAGGTGGGACCCGTCGGTTCCGCAAAGAGTTTCGCGATCAACTCGGTACGGACGGTTCCTAAGCTGAATCTACCTCGTCAATCCTTCGTACCGGACGAAGGAAGGTGGGAACATCTAAAACGCCTACCGGTAAGGGAATATCATGATGCGGAACCCAAGGTGCTAATCGGGTTGGACAACCTGCGATTGATGGTCCCTCTCCGGACAATAGAAGGAGCGGCTGGTGACCCCATCGCGGTAAAGACGCGCTTAGGTTGGTGCACTTATGGGAAGCCGATGAAGGTGGAATGTGAACGGCTGTTGCACATTTGCGAATGCAACAACCAGGCAGAGATTCTCGAAACGATGCGCAAGTTCTATGACTTAGAACAGGTGGGAGTTGTTCGCGTTGTCGAATTAGATCCGGATGTACGACGTGCGCAACACCTTTTGGAAACAACTACCGTTCGTATCGGCAAGCGATTTGAATCGGGTCTCTTGTGGAAGGCGGACGATATACAGCTTCCTTCTAGTATCGGTATGGCAAGTCGCAGGTTCGATTGCCTGGAGAAAAGGATGGAACGAGATGTGCAGCTCAAGCTGCAAGTACGCCGCCAGATTCACGATCTTTTGGAAAAGCAATACATACACAAGGCTACGGCGCAAGAACTGGCGGAGGCTGACCCGAAACGGATTTGGTACTTGCCAATAGGATTGGTGACGAACCCAAACAAACCGGGAAAGGTTCGTTTGATTTGGGATGCGGCGGCTAAGGCACAGGGTATTTCGCTGAACGACGTGCTGCTCAAGGGACCGGAAGAGGTTATGTCTCTACCTGGCGTACTTTTCCGCTTTCGTCTGTATGCAGTGGCGACGTGTGCAGACGTGAAGGAAATGTTTTTGCAAATTAGGTTGCGAAAAGCAGACAAGCATGCACAGCGCTTCTTATGGCGGGATGATCCTGCACACGAGTTGGAAACCTACATCGTGGACGTCGTGACGTTTGGGTCTACGTGTTCACCGGCTACAGCACAGTACGTCAAAAATCGAAACGCAAAGGAGCACAGCGAACAATTTCCACGAGCGGTAGAGGGCATCCTTGAGAGTACCTACGTGGACGATTTCTTGGACAGTTTCGGGACGGTAGAAGAGGCGTGTCAGGTAGCCAAGGAGGTAAGGGAGATATTCCGCAACGGTGGTTTTGAACTCAGGAACTGGAGCTCAAATGATTTGATGGTTACAAAATCTCTCGGCGAGTCAGATGGCGGTACCATCAAATGCTTATCATCTACGGGAGATGATACGGAACGCGTGTTGGGGATGCGTTGGAATCCTGCATCCGATGAATTAGGATTCTGCACTCGGGCGTGCACGGCGGTATCAGGCGTTCTAACTGCAGAGCGGATTCCCACGAAGAGAGAGGTATTACGGTGCGTTATGTCGTTGTACGATCCCCTTGGACTGCTGGCGATGTTCGTAATACACGGGAAGATTTTAATACAAGATCTATGGCGAACCGGCACGCAGTGTGATGAGGAGATTAGTAGCAACCAATACAGAGACTGGCGCAGATGGGTAGATCTTTTCCAAACAATTGCCGATATACGCATACCTCGATGTTACTTCACGGAAGCCTGTATGAAGACGTACGAGAACAGCGAATGGCATTTGTTCGTCGACGCCAGTCAACACGCATACGCATGCGTATTGTACCTCCGCATTGTCGACGACACGGGTGAGGCGCAATGTACTCTTGTGGGAGGAAAGGCTAAGGTTGCGCCATTGAAGCCACTCACCATACCGAAGCTAGAGCTTCAGGCGTGCGTTTTGGGTGCGCGATTTCTGTTATACACGCAGGAACATCATCCAATCAAGGCTAAACGACGAGTGCTTTGGTCGGACAGTACCGTCGCCTTGTCATGGATAAGAGCAGATCCCCGAAACTACAAACCTTTCGTGGCCCATAGAGTGGTCGAGCTTTTGGAGAGCACCTCGGCGAATGAATGGCGATGGGTGCCGACTGACCACAATCCGGCGGATGAAGCGACGAAGTGGAAAGGAAGATCGAACTTCAGTTACGACAGCACGTGGTTTCAAGGACCATGGTTCTTGCAGGAAAAGGAAGACAGCTGGCCGAAACAGAGGTCGGTTGATACCGGCACAGCGGACGAGGAACGACGAGTAAATTTGCATGTCGAAGCCACCGACACAGGATTGTTACCAATTCCTTACGAGAGGTTTAGTAAACTAGAGAGGCTGCAGAGGACGATTGGGTGGATCGTAAGATATGTGGGCAATCTAGGCAGGAAGGTGAAAGATGAGCCAGCGCTAGGAGGGAACCTCAGGCACGAAGAACTCTGCAAGGCAAACGTTGTTTTGTGGAAGCAGACACAGCGTGAGTTCTTTCCGGAAGAAATTCTTATCCTGAACAGCGAGAATGGCGGCGATGGATCTAAAGGAAAAACGGTATCTAAGCGAAGTCGTATTTACCAACTGCTACCATTTTTGGATGAAGAAAACGTGTTACGCATGCGTGGGAGAATAGGGGCGGCGGCGGAAGTTCCGTACTGCGCAAGGTATCCTGTGATTCTTCCAAACAACTGTAAACTGGCGGAGCTGATAGTGGATCGGTACCATCGAGTCTATCGTCATGCTAACAACGAAACGGTGGTGAACGAGTTGCGTCAACAATTCCAGATTCCTAAGTTGCGAGTATTGGTGATGAAGGTAGCGAAGAGTTGTGCATTTTGCACAATACGGCGGTCGCTACCACAAATTCCACCAATGGCACCTTTACCAAAGGAGAGGTTGGCAGCTTTCGTCAGGGCATTTACCTTCGTTGGACTGGATTACTTTGGACCGGTGTTGGTAAAGAGAGGAAGGTCAAACGAAAAACGGTGGGTAGCACTATTCACGTGTTTGACCATACGAGTCGTGCATCTGGAGGTGGTGCACAGTCTGTCAACGGAATCGTGTGTAATGGCGGTCAGGCGATTCGTGGCGCGGCGTGGTGCTCCTGTGGAAATCTTTAGCGACAACGGGACCAACTTCGTGGGTGCTAGCAGACAACTGCAGAGGGAGATCCAGCAGCGCAATGACATCCTAGCGGCAACTTTCACCAACGAGCACACCCGTTGGACCTTTAACCCGCCTGGTGCTCCACATATGGGTGGAGTATGGGAACGTATGGTACGCTCAGTGAAGGCAGCGATTAGCACAGTGATGGAGGTGAAGAACACTCCTGATGATGAGACGTTCGCAACAGTTCTCTACGATGCTGAGGCTATGATCAATTCCAGACCGTTGACCTACGTTCCGTTAGATCCGGAGAACCAGGAGGCGATCACACCAAACCACTTCCTGTTAGGGAGTTCTTCGGGGATCAAACAACAACCAGCGTTACCGACGAACTATAGGGACAGTTTAAGAGGAAATTGGAAACTAGCACAGCATATCCTGGACGGTGTGTGGAAAAGGTGGATTAAGGAGTACCTGCCAGTTATCACGCGACAGTGTAAATGGTTTGAAAATGTCCGTGAGATTAGGTCAGGAGATTTGGTACTGGTGTTAGAAGGTACAATTAGGAACAATTGGAATAGAGGAATTGTTGAAGACGTTATAAGAGGAGTCGATGGCCATGTGCGGCAAGCATGGGTTCGGACAGCTACAGGGACACTAAGAAGACCAGTGGCGAAGCTAGCCTTACTTGACCTGAAGACTCAAGGTGACCATACGTAGTTGGTCACGGGCGGGGGGAATGTTAGGAAAGATAGGATGACAGTAGAGTGACGGATGACAGTAGGGTAACGGATGACAGTAGGATACCGGATTACCGAAATGTCAGCTGTGACGGTCAGGGAAACAAGGAAGAAGAAGGGGGTGCGTCAACCAGTAGCCTGGGAAAGGACAAGGAAGTGACACCGTTTTAAAGTTTTCTTCCTTCAGTGGAAAATATAATACTGTGGAAAATATAAAACTAAAACTACACTTCACTGCGTCTGCTACTCAACCGGAATCGTGGTAACACTCGTCGAACTGATTATACCGTTCTTTCTCCGTTATATGTCACAAAGTAAAGTATCAACACACCGTAACTACCCGCAACCATAACATAATTTTGGCGACGAGGATTAAAAAGGATAAACGCGGAACGGAACTTTTGCTTTTGTGTAAATCGTGTGAAGTCAATTGATAGAAAAGCAGTTCATCCGTCGATTTACCGGTAAATCTCGTGTCGGAGATCAGTGTCGGTAGTATAGTGCTGATGTGTACGGCAACAAAGGATGCCGAACCAGGAAGAAGTGAAACCGTCCACGTGAAGCATGACGAAAGTAAATGTGGCTATGTCTATGTTCGGCCACATGGAACCGTTTGTGATCGGAGAGAATTTCGACAAGTATGTTAGTCGCCAGCAACAATTCTTCATCGTTAATGATGTGGAAGAAACCAAGAAAGTGCCAATGTTAGTGACAATGGCTGGACCGTCACTTTTTTCGATAGCCAATCGAATATGTTCGTCAGAGGATCCGTGTTCAAAAACGTGTAAGACGAGCCAGAACGAGCTGCTGAAGCAGCATTTGGCGCCAAAGATCAACGTAATGGCCGAACGCTAAAAGTACCACAAGTACGAACAAGCAGCAAACCAGACAATCACGGAGTTCATCATCGAGCTAAAAGCGTTATCACAATCGTGTGATTTCGGCACGTTTTTGTCGCAAGCGCTACGAGATCGCTTCGTCGCAGAATTGCAAAACTCCGGGTTGCAAACCAAGCTCCTAGCAGAAGGTGATCTCACGTTTGAAAAATCTTGGAGATTGGAAGAAGTTGGGAAGCATCGGAGCTGGAATGCAGAGAAATGCAAGGACCAGCAAAATTGGTAGCGTTCAAGCAACGCACATCGTGGAAGTCGTCGGATCGAACGGCAGTAAAAAAGAGCAAGCGTTTGTCTACGCGTTCTTTACCAGCAAGGCATCGAGATAATAAATGCTTTCGTTGTGGTAGAGATCATAGCCCCGAGACCTGTCCTGCCAAACAATGGAGATGTTACGCATGCGGTAATATTGGTCACGTGTCATCGTTGTGTCGTACGAGACGAAACCATAGTCGGGTTGCTGAACTCGTTGAAGCTTCGGAACAGTGCAGCCTGAATTAGTTGAAGGAGACGGTAGAGATATCGCAGCAAACTACGAGCCAAAACGAGAGGATCACAAACTTGATCGTGCGAGCCAGTTTCAACAGTACGAGTACAATGCGGACGGATGCACCCGCAATGATGGATCTGGAGATTGAAGGTGTGCGTGTGCGGTTCGAAGTGGACAGCAGTGCGTGCGAGACGGTGATTTCGAGAGAGACGTACGAGGACCAATTATCTCACGTTCCGATGCGTGGGACGACAAGAGTGTTCCAAACGGTATCAGGGCAAACTATTCGTCCAACAGGAGAGTTACCAGTACGCGTAAAAAACAGGTATGAAGATTTCGTTTCACTTTACAGTTTTGTTCTGGAACCGGAGAAAAAGAAGATGCTTACACCGCTCCTCGGTCGCTCGAGCTTAGATGTCCTAATGCCAGAATGGAGAAAATTGGTAAGTCTTAATTACTCGTCTCTTAGTGCTATTCACCACAGTCTAAAGTCTGAAATTGAACACCAATACCCATACGTATTTTCTGGGGATGTCAGTCAGGAAATAGAAGGTTTTACAGTAGATATTGTCCTTAAACAAAGTGCTGTACCAATTTTTCATAAACCATACACGGTACCGTTCAAATGTCGCGAAAATGTAGAAGAAATAAATCACATGGTGAAAAAGGGAATTATAGTCCCTGTTCGTTCGTCCACGTGGGCTAGTCCAATCGTAATTACGCCAAAACAAGATGGCACAATAAGAATTAGTTCAGATTGGAAAGCTACATTGAATCGCTTTATTTGTACGGAGCATTATCCGTTGCCTGGTATTGAAGACATCTTAGCAAATTTATCTAATTTCAAATTTTACTGTAAAATCGATTTAACGGGAGCCTATCTCCAAGTACGATTGTCACGCACAACTCAAGAGTTATGTACCATAAATACCCACCGTGGATGATGCAGGTATACAAGAATGCCATTTGGGATAAGTTCGGCGCCCTCAGTATTTCAGTCTATAATAGATCAAATTTTGCTAGGAACAAAATCTATTCCGTATTTAGATGATATCCTTATTGGTGGCAGTACGCTACATAAATGCAAGGAAAATTTATTCCATGTGTTGGATTAATTAAATCAGCATAAAGTGCACATATATTGGGCCAGATCGCGATTTTTTTAAACAGAAATTGAACATCTCGGTTTCATGCTCACATCTGACGGAATTCGTCCATGTAAAGCTAAAGTGGAAGCAATCTGTCTTACTCCAGCACCTTAAGATATAGTCGTTTTTAAGAAATTACAGCCGTTCTTTGGTCGTTTGAACTACTTCCACAAATTTTAGCAAAATCTGTTGTTGGAATTACATCCGTTATATAAATTGTTTAGGAGAGAAAGTAGATTCTCGTGGTCAGTCGAATGTGAAAACGCATTTAAAAAGTGTAAAGAATTGTTGATCTCCAATGATGGATTAGAGCCGTATGATCCACAATAGCCACTAATACTAACTACGGATGCCAGTTCGTACGGAGTTGGTGCTATTTTATCTCACTCAGCGGGACAATTGGAGAAGCCTGTGTATTTTGCGTCATCAACACTCACACCCGCGCAACAAAATTACGGGCAAATACATAAAGAAGCATTAGCAGTTGTATTTGGAACAAAAAAAAATTCACAAGTATTTGTATGGTACGAGTTTTACTCGCGTTACCGATAGTTCTGCGTTCAAACAAATGTTTAACCCACACAAGAGTTCTTCTGCTGTGGCAATTTCTAGATTACACAGATGGCCCATAATTTTGTCTAATTACTCCTATAGCGTAGTACATAGGCCTGGTAAATGTATTAGTAATGCCGATGCGTTATCTCGTTTACCGTTGCCAACTGAAAACCGGATTGAGCACATATCAGTTACTGAAAGTAAAGTACAGGGATTTATTGGTATCCAAGAGATAATAGAGGAGCGGCACAAAGATTCTGTGATCGTTGAACTGCTCAAAATGACACAAACCGATTGGCCGAAAGAAGTAGTGGAAGAAATTAAGCAACATGCAATGATCAGACATAATTTTGAAAAAGAAAATGATTGTCCATTTTGAAGATCGTGTAGTGGTACCCAAGGCACTTAAACGCCGTGTGCTGGAGAAACTACATGAAAATCATGATCGGGTAACCAGAATGAAAATGATCGGACGATCATATTTTTGGAAGAAAGGGTTTGATAAAGATATTGTGAATTTTTTAAAGTCGTGCCCCGCGTGTCAAAAAACGCAAAAGGTATCAAGGGAAATAGTTACGTCTAGATGGCCTCTAGCCACTCATGCATTCCAAAGAATCCATTTGGATTTATTTCATTTTGATGGAAATACCTTTCTGATAATAGTGGATGCCTATTCAAAATTTAAAGATGTGAAAATATTACGGAGAACGTGTACGGAGAGTGTATTGGAACGATTGGAAGAAATGTATACGTATTTTGGGTTGCCTTCTGAAGTGTGTTCGGATAATGGTCGACCTTTCAACTCATCTGGGTTTATACATGCGTGTTATTCAGATAATATAAAAGTATTTAAATCTCCTTCTTATCACCCTCAATCCAACGGACTAGCGGAGAGGGGGGTACAGACGATCAAGAATGTCTTGAAAAAGTATCTGATAGATGAGCGATTAAAACCGATACCACTTCATATAAAGATTAAAAAGGTTCTTTTAAATTATCGTAACACTCCATCTACGTCCACTGGAAAAACTCCATCTTCAATATTGTTTAACTATGTGCCTCGCACATTACTCAATACGAGCAATCCAGTTAAGATCCTAACACTAACAGTGTAACGAAACCAGTTAGACCCACTCATCATACCTATAGCCGTGGAGACAAAATATTATATAGGAATCATCAAGAAGACATTGTTAGGTGGATACCCGCAATGGATACCACTACTTATTTAGTTGATTAGGTGGATACCGCTTACTTAATTAATTTACATGGGAATGTTAGAATGGTGCATACCAATCAGATTCGTGCTTCTCAGCTCTCAGATGAATTTCACCCTACTTTGCTTATACCTATATCAATGACTGATACTACGAAAGGAAATAATGAAACTAGAGTACCTATCGGAAAAGAAAATATGCATTCAAAAAGAAAAAGCAGTGAATCATCCTCGCCTAAACTACGCAGATCAAAGAGGATAAAAGCTAGGCAAATGAAAAAATAATCAGCATATTAGGAATGAATCTAATCTCATTTAAAGTTGGGAGGAGTGTTATATTCTGAACTATTACTAGCAATAGTAGCCTTGGTAGTAACAACAAAACACGCACTTACCGATAATTTGTGTCACTCCAGCAGTGCCTGAAGAATCGAGCACTAATCGCACACTTCATTTTACTCTTAGAGCCACTCTGAACCAGTAAACACACACACTCCAAAGTATATATCATGCACTATTTGCACCTGTCTGGATATCCGAGCAGTTTAGACCAGTTTTTTAAGCTACCGTACAATTCAAATAACACAACAGCACTCGCCAAAGCTTTGATTCATTCAAACAGCGCTCGAAAAAATTGAGCATTTTTCGCGAACTCAAATCCACTCATAAAGACGCTGTGACGAATAATCTTACACCAAAGTATACGTGGCACTTTTGGTTCCAGCATCCATATTCGATCAGTAGTCGAGCAACTGCAACATGTCCCAGCAGACCCTACCAGCCACCAACAGCTATTCCGAACACACTTCCGATTTTACCAGAAAAGCTGCTTGCAATTTGAGCAGTTTTATTTTTTGTCGCTTGGGTACTGGAGATTTCTGTGCGATGGGAAACCGTTTTTGCTTGTGTCAAAATTCGGAAGCCGGAGAGCCGTCAGCCAAACAATTTTCATAAATTTCCGAATTTACACCGTTTTTCCGACGGAAACGGATTACACACTCGGTTCACATCACTACAATTCAAACCGCACTCAATTCGATCCATAAATGAGCAAGTTATTTACACTTTTGCATTAAACGCGGTATATCCGCCACGTGGTGGTGCTGTCACACTACTGACACACTTCTGCCACCTCCGTTTTTCACTTATTTATCCTACTTAAGACGTTTTTCACTGCGGTTTTTTGGGTTCGATCAATTAATTGCACACTACCACACCGGAGAGGACCGCTTCCGGACCGATCCGCGCGAAATTGGCCGCAAAAACAAACACCCGACACTGCATCCCCCCACCACTGATGCACTTTTTGGACAACGTTGCTTTCGCACTAATTGGCCGATGTTTACCCCGTTTTCGGCTCGCGCAACATTTTGGCCACCTTATCGACCGTTTTCACTCACTTCCAAACCTGAGAAATCGGGGATTTCCCGAGAAATGGTGTACCAACCAACTTTGACGGCTGTTGTTGTTGTTGTTGGTGGTGGTGTGGCCTACAACTTACACGCGCTACATTTCGTTCTAAAAGCAGCGAAAATCCACAGTTTCTTCACTGAAGCCGCTTGATTGTCCATTTATCACTTAACTGTAACACAAACCGCGCTCCGATCGGTTCACCATCACCGGGAAAACTGTGTCCATCTGAGTCTGCTTACCGCACTTATGTGCTGGAACCATGTGCCACTTTTACAAACATTATTTCACCTATTTTGGAGCTGTTTTCACTTTTGTACAGTATAACTTGCCATTTTACCTCCATTTTGCATAATATCTGGTGGATCAAACACAACTTTACGCCCTTTTTAACCAAACAAAGAGAGAGCGCACTTTGCACAGAGTGCCACGCGCACCGGATGACAGCTCGACACTGCTACAGTGACATAACACTGCCCAGGCACAACCAAGGTGTATGTATCTAGAGCAAGGTGTATGTATTTAGAACAAGGTGTATGTATTTAGAACAAGGTGTATGTATTCAGAAGGTGAATTTCTGTCGATTTCACACAGCAAACAGCACCATTTCCCAAGTTATCTGGTTCCCCTGTTTTCGTAAATTTTTTGGTAAATATATTCGTTAACAAAACTTCCTGGAAAAGATTTACGAAATTCCAAACTATTTCGAGGATAACTTGTTTATGTTTGGATTCTGTTTGATTACATTTTGAATGAACCCTGCTCATAAAATGAACCGGAACCATGTACATCGAATGTAAACCGCTGATGGCGGACGGTTATCACAACGGATTTACATCCACGGAAGGCTTTCGGAAGGACTTATGGCGTATGTTTAGGAGACGGAAGGTTTCTGTTCGGTCCGAACTGGAAGAGAACGCGCGAAAGAATGGCTTTATGTTTAATAGTAATAGTAGTGTGTAGAAGACGTTATGTAAGTCGTAGTGCAAGAAGTATAAAAGTAAGATTAGCTAGTAAGGATCAAGGAATAAAGTTCAGATTGAAATCCGCATCCTAACGGAACGTGTGCGCGTTAAAGAAAATCACAGTAGCAGTACTTCTCACACATAGACATTAAAATGGTAAGGAAGTGTCAGAAAAACGATATGACAATGCAACAAGTTTATAAGAACGTAAAATACGGATGGTCACAAAATGTGTAGAGTCAATTTAAAGATTACGCTAAGCTTAAGAGTTATTTGGGAATCGAAAACGGAATGCTGCTTTTCCATGATAGAGTGATAGTACCATACAAACTGAAAGAGAAAACCACGCCACGCTGGCGAAGAGGATGAAAATGGCAGCAAGTAGCTAACCATGGTGGAAGAATATGGATCGGGATTTCTATTACGTCATTATTTTTTCCAATCTGTCATCCAGACAGATTATAATGAAAGACACATTCGCCACTAAATGGCAAGAAAATTTAAGTCCATTTGAGCGAATACTCATAGATTTTTGTTACTTCGAGAATAGCTCACAAGTGATAGTTGACGAAATTCATACAACTGTAGGCTCCCATAGTTTTAAGTACCTTATGTTTTTATATATCTGCATATATCTTGATTTAAATATGTCAAATGGAAATAAATACAAAATGTCCCCGCGGCTGGGCATTCAGAAACCGCCTGCCGACCGGACAAGATCGTTGTTTGTGTCGGACTTCTGCCTTCGGTCTTTTAGTACTTCCGAAACAAAGTAAAGTTAAATTTAGCGTTGTTTACAGAAGCTAACATCATGACAAGTATCAGGGCAGAGCGTGTTATCCAAGAGCAAGATACATTTTTCACATGTTTGAGAATGCCACGAGAAAAAGTGTTAGACAATGGGCCTCTTTTCAACTCAGGGAAGTAAAAATCATTTTAACATTCAAAAGGTACTAAAGTCAGCAAATCACCACCTTGCCCCCCACAATCTAATGGATAAGTGGACAGAGCGATGAGAACGGTGAAAGATTCAATTATTAGTTACATGATTCAAAATACTGAATTTCAAAGGAAATTAAATCAGTTTTTGATATCAGACTTCCATCAGAGTCTGAGATCATCAGAGTGTCAGATTTGATGTTTTACAAACGTAAAGCTGAGGTTATGGTGTCGAATTTCGACGGATCAACTAAGTTTTTTCTGTAAAATTTAGTTTCAAATGTTAGCAAGTCGTTTCTATCATTTGATCAAACGATAAATCGATTTTAAGCATCGTTTTGTTACTCCCATGACACTATCACCAAAACATTTTGTACAATAAAATAATCTTATTTATCACACTTTAAAATCGACCAAATTTTTCTTTTATAGTCTTGGACATCCGCTCTTTCGCATTTTCAACCTTCACATCGTCTAGCTTTGTTATAAAAACGTTGAATTGATTTGAGTCTAAATTTTTGTTAACTCCATTGAAGTTTTTTTTGCTCAATGTTTTGTGAATTTTTGACAAAAAAAAATACAATGAACATGAAAATTTATGATGTTGAGAATGCTTTTGCCAAAGTTTTGTAAGATAATAATAATAATAATATTAATTATAATAATTCAAACAATTTAAATTGTACATTGTAAAAATATCGCAAGCAGTCGTTTGAAAATCGGGTAAAGGAGTGGTCTTTTTCTATTGTCCATCACTACAAACACTAAAAGGCTTAGCCCTATCATTACATTTAGAGCGTCGCCCGCACGTTGCTTTTAATTTACAGCAGCAATGTTGTCTCAGAGGTGGGCATAGGTGCCTATGGTTGACTATGATTAGAAACGACCTGGCTCTACTCCCCTTGCCGCGACATTGCGATGAGTTTGTCCATTCTCTCATTCATCACATCCATCTGGACCCCCAGGCCTGTTATACGCTTCCGCAACATCTCCTTGTTTGTTACTATTACTGTACTTGTTTGTTACTATTACCTTCCAGCTCTTCGCATCCATCTAAAATTCATAAAAAAAATTGTTAGATATATTGCATTTGGAAAAATGTGCAATTTACTAATAATAATTACCTTTAACCAGCAAAAAAGGAACCACACGGAAAATGGGGTTCACATTGCGTGTTCTGCTTGAACGATAAAACTTTTGCTTTGAATTTGATGTGTGACAAACAGCAGCAAGGCGAAAACATAAAACGATCACCGCAATACTCACATACAGCGACCCATCCGGACTCCCAATTCGCGTACAACTGCCGATATCCGTCGTAATCCTGAAATGCGGCGGTTGAAGCACTGACCGCAAAACGATTAGTTTTAACACCTTCCTAGCACATTTGTCACCTTCACGCTTACTACCAAACACACTCAGCAAATTCGAGCAGTTATTCAAGCCCTACCTAACATCACAAACAACAACACATCCACTGGTCCTGTCGAGCAGTTTCCGCACAAGGTCCTCAGCTTTGTACCCAATTTTGTGCTCGTGTGCAACATTCCATATTGCTATCCCTCTTTGCCAGTATGGCAATGATCGTCTGTGCTGCTCTGTCAATTCTTCCACTGCCTGAGTCGATGTGTATGCGTGTGTATGCCACTGCTCGACCGTGTAAACGCGCAGTATTGGTATGTATTGTCGCGTCGGTGTAGACTTGACAGGTACGGTGCCGGCACGTAAACAAACCATTGGCCGCAGTTGCTGTTATGGATTAGAATTGTGTTTAGGCAAAGCAAATTTGCTAGCCAAAACATCCGCGTCACGTCGAGATCGCTCCTGTATCGGAGGGACCGTCGCATTAATCAATTGTGTTAAAAATTTGCGGGAAAAACCTAGTGCAATGAAAGCCTTTGGCTCTCTTTCGGAGCCGGCGTAGGAAGCTTCCGGATGTGTTTCGGAGCCGGCATCGGATACTATCGGAGTGTTTAAAGAGGCGGACGAGGTCTCTGAGGGCCAAAGCCTCTTTTAATAAATGATTTTAAAAAGAGCTGTTTTGTTTGTGAAGCAAATAGTGGCAAGGCGAAAGAAAACACATATCACAATACATACAAACAGAGTGATCACACACACATGTATTCCCCTGGAGCGCAAACGCTCACGCACACCACCCCATAAGCCCGAATCCGAACGTCCTCAGAATGTCCTCAGCCCATGTAAAAACGTCCTCAATTTTGTATGGCCGGCGGGCTTGTGACACAAAATTAGGACGTTGCATGCGGATTCGAGCACTTGTATGACGAGTGGGCGGAGAGCCGTCAGCCAAACAATTTTCATAAATTTCCGAATTTACACCGTTTTTCCGACGGAAACGGATTGCACACTCGGTTCACATCACTACAATTCAAACCGCACTCAATTCGATCCATAAATGAGCAAGTTATTTACACTTTTGCATTAAACGCGGTATATCCACCACGTGGTGGTGCTGTCACACTACTGTCACACTTCTGCCACCTCCGTTTGATCACTTAATTAGCCCCCTTAAGACGTTTTTCACTGCGGTTTTTTGGGTTCGATCAATTGATTGCACACTACCACACCGGAAAGGACCGCTTCCGGACAGATCCGTGTGAAATTGGCCGCAAAAACACACACCCGACACTGCATCACCCCCACCACTGATGCACTTTTTGGACCACGTAGCTTTCGCACATTTTGGCCACCTTATCGACCGTTTTCACTCACTTCCAAACCCGGGAAATTATTTGCCAACCAACTTTGACGGCTTGTTGTTGTTGTTGTTGTTGGTGGTGTGGCCTACACGCGCTACATTTCGTCCTTAAAGCAGCGGAAATGCACCGTTTCTTCACTGAAACCACTTTATTGGCCATTTATCACTTAACTGAAACACAAACCGCGCTCCGATCGGTTCACTATCACCGGGAAAACTGTGTCCATCTGAGTCTGCTTACCGCACTTATGTGCTGGAACCATAGGCCACTTATATACACGTTATTTCACCGATTTTGGAGCCGTTTTCACTTTTGTACTGTAAAACTTGCCATTTTACCTCCATTTTGCATAATATCTGGTGGATCAAGCACAATTTTGACCCACTTTTTTAACAATATAAAAACAGAGCGCACTTTGCACAGAGTGCCACGCGCACCGGATGACAGCTCGACACTGCTACAGTGACCAAGGTATGTAGATATAGAAGGTAGAGTTGTTTAGAGCAAATTGACATTTCTCGACCTGACATAACAGTTCCGTGGTCATCGAGGGGAAGGGTATTGAGAAGAGTGATGGCAGCGTCGGAGGAGGCGCCGGTGGTGGTATCGCTTGCGATTTTTTGACGAAAAATGCAACCAAATATCGTCAATCTTCTGTGGAACAACATTTGATATGCGAAGATGACCCATAAATTAGCGAAATTGCTCAAGGGATTGAGAATCGAGGCTGTTTGTTCATGTTTGTTGCCCATACCATATGTTTTTGTAAACAAACTCTGACATAACTCGACTAAAATGTCGCCCTGTCAAATCGATAAAAATCCACCTTCTAAATACATACACCTTGTACAGTGACATAACACTGCCCAGGCACAACCAAGGTGTATGTATCTAGAGCAAGGTGTATGTATTTAGAACAAGGTGTATGTATTTAGAACAAGGTGTATGTATTCAGAAGGTGAATTTCTGTCGATTTCACACAGCAAACAGCACCATTTCCCAAGTTATCTGGTTCCCCTGTTTTCGTAAATTTTTTGGTAAATATATTCGTTAACGAAACTTCCTGGAAAAGATTTACGAAATTCCAAACTATTTCGAGGATAACTTGTTTATGTTTGGATTCTGTTTGATTACATTTTGAATGAACCCTGCTCATAAAATGAACCGGAACCATGTACATCGAATGTAAACCGCTGATGGCGGACGGTTATCACAACGGATTTACATCCACGGAAGGTTTTCGGAAGGACTTATGGCGTATGTTTAGGAGACGGAAGGTTTCTGTTCGGTCCGAACTGGAAGAGAACGCGCGAAAGAATGGCTTTATGTTTAATAGTAATAGTAGTGTGTAGAAGACGTTATGTAAGTCGTAGTGCAAGAAGTATAAAAGTAAGGTTAGCTAGTAAGGATCAAGGAATAAAGTTCAGATTGAAATCCGCATCCTAACGGAACGTGTGCGCGTTAAAGAAAATCACAGTAGCAGTACTTCTCACACATAGACATTAAAATGGTAAGGAAGTGTCAGAAAAACGATATGACAATGCAACAAGTTTATAAGAACGTAAAATACGGATGGTCACAAAATGTGTAGAGTCAATTTAAAGATTACGCTAAGCTTAAGAGTTATTTGGGAATCGAGAACGGAATGCTGCTTTTCCATGATAGAGTGATAGTACCATACAAACTGAAAGAGAAAACCACGCCACGCTGGCGAAGAGGATGAAAATGGCAGCAAGTAGCTAACCATGGTGGAAGAATATGGATCGGGATTTCTATTACGTCATTATTTTTTCCAATCTGTCATCCAGACAGATTATAATGAAAGACACATTCGCCACTAAATGGCAAGAAAATTTAAGTCCATTTGAGCGAATACTCATAGATTTTTGTTACTTCGAGAATAGCTCACAAGTGATAGTTGACGAAATTCATACAACTGTAGGCTCCCATAGTTTTAAGTACCTTATGTTTTTATATATCTGCATATATCTTGATTTAAATATGTCAAATGGAAATAAATACAAAATGTCCCCGCGGCTGGGCATTCAGAAACCGCCTGCCGACCGGACAAGATCGTTGTTTGTGTCGGACTTCTGCCTTCGGTCTTTTAGTACTTCCGAAACAAAGTAAAGTTAAATTTAGCGTTGTTTACAGAAGCTAACATCATGACAAGTATCAGGGCAGAGCGTGTTATCCAAGAGCAAGATACATTTTTCACATGTTTGAGAATGCCACGAGAAAAAGTGTTAGACAATGGGCCTCTTTTCAACTCAGGGAAGTAAAAATCATTTTAACATTCAAAAGGTACTAAAGTCAGCAAATCACCACCTTGCCCCCCACAATCTAATGGATAAGTGGACAGAGCGATGAGAACGGTGAAAGATTCAATTATTAGTTACATGATTCAAAATACTGAATTTCAAAGGAAATTAAATCAGTTTTTGATATCAGACTTCCATCAGAGTCTGAGATCATCAGAGTGTCAGATTTGATGTTTTACAAACGTAAAGCTGAGGTTATGGTGTCGAATTTCGACGGATCAACTAAGTTTTTTTCTGTAAAATTTAGTTTCAAATGTTAGCAAGTCGTTTCTATCATTTGATCAAACGATAAATCGATTTTAAGCATCGTTTTGTTACTCCCATGACACTATGACCAAAACATTTTGTACAATAAAATAATCTTATTTATCACACTTTAAAATCGACCAAATTTTTCTTTTATAGTCTTGGACATCCGCTCTTTCGCATTTTCAACCTTCACATCGTCTAGCTTTGTTATAAAAACGTTGAATTGATTTGAGTCTAAATTTTTGTTAACTCCATTGAAGTTTTTTTTGCTCAATGTTTTGTGAATTTTTGACAAAAAAAAAATACAATGAACATGAAAATTTATGATGTTGAGAATGCTTTTGCCAAAGTTTTGTAAGATAATAATAATAATAATATTAATTATAATAATTCAAACAATTTAAATTGTACATTGTAAAAATATCGCAAGCAGTCGTTTGAAAATCGGGTAAAGGAGTGGTCTTTTTCTATTGTCCATCACTACAAACACTAAAAGGCTTAGCCCTATCATTACATTTAGAGCGTCGCCCGCACGTTGCTTTTAATTTACAGCAGCAATGTTGTCTCAGAGGTGGGCATAGGTGCCTATGGTTGACTATGATTAGAAACGACCTGGCTCTACTCCCCTTGCCGCGACATTGCGATGAGTTTGTCCATTCTCTCATTCATCACATCCATCTGGACCCCCAGGCCTGTTATACGCTTCCGCAACATCTCCTTGTTTGTTACTATTACTGTACTTGTTTGTTACTATTACCTTCCAGCTCTTCGCATCCATCTAAAATTCATAAAAAAAATTGTTAGATATATTGCATTTGGAAAAATGTGCAATTTACTAATAATAATTACCTTTAACCAAGGTATATGGATATAGAAGGTAGAGTTGTTTAGAGCAAATTGACATTTCTCGACCTGACATAACAGTTCCGTGGTGATCGAGGGGAAGGGTATTGAAAAGAGTGATGGCAGCGTCGGAGGAGGCGCCGGTGGTGGTATCGCTTGCGATTTTTTGACGAAAAATGCAACCAAATATCGTCAATCGTCTGTGGGACAACATTTGATATGCGAAGATGACCCATAAATTAGCGAAATTGCTCAAGGGATTGAGAATCGAGGCTGTTTGTTCATGTTTGTTGCCCCATACCATATGTTTTTGTAAACAAACTCTGACATAACTCGACTAAAATGTCGCCCTGTCAAATCGATAAAAATCCACCTTCTAAATACATACACCTTGCCTTTAACCAGCAAAAAAGGAACCACACGGAAAATGGGGTTCACATTGCGTGTTCTGCTTGAACGATAAAACTTTTGCTTTGAATTTGATGTGTGACAAACAGCAGCAAGGCGAAAACATAAAACGATCACCGCAATACTCACATACAGCGACCCATCCGGACTCCCAATTCGCGTATAACTGCCGATATCCGTCGTAATCCTGAAATGCGGCGGTTGAAGCACTGACCGCAAAACGATTAGTTTTAACACCTTCCTAGCACATTTGTCACCTTCACGCTTACTACCAAACACACTCAGCAAATTCGAGCAGTTATTCAAGCCCTACCTAACATCACAAACAACAACACACGCACTTACCGATAATTTGTGTCACTCCAACAGTGCTTAAAATCAAGCACTTATCGCACACTTCATTTTACTCTTAGAGCCACTCTGAACCAGTAAACACACACACTCCAAAGTATATATCATGCACTATTTGCACCTGTCTGGATATTTGAGCAGTTTAGAGCAGTATTTTAAGCTACCGAACAATTCTAATAAAACAACAGCACTCGCCAAAGCTTTGGTTCATTCAAACAGCGCTCGAAAAAAATCGAGCACTTTTCGCCAACTTAAATCCACTCATAAAGACGCTGTGACGAATAATCTTACACCAAAGTATACGTGGCACTTTTGGCTCCAGCATCCATATTCGATCAGTAGTCGAGCAACTGCAACATGTCCCAGCAGACCCTCCCAGCCACCAACAGCTATTCCGAACACACTTCCGATTTTACCAGAAAAGCTGCTTGCAATTTGAGCAGTTTTATTTTTTGTCGCTTGGGTACTGGAGATTTCTGTGCGATGGGAAACCGTTTTTGCTTGTGTCAAAATTCGGAAGCCGGAGAGCCGTCAGCCAAACAATTTTCATAAATATCCGAATTTACACCGTTTTTCCGACGGAAACGGATTGCACACTCGGTTCACATCACTACAATTCAAACCGCACTCAATTCGATCCATAAATGAGCAAGTTATTTACACTTTTGCATTAAACGCGGTATATCCGCCACGTGGTGGTGCTGTCACACTACTGTCACACTTCTGCCACCTCCGTTTGATCACTTAATTAGCCCCCTTAAGACGTTTTTCACTGCGGTTTTTTGGGTTCGATCAATTGATTGCACACTACCACACCGGAAAGGACCGCTTCCGGACAGATCCGTGTGAAATTGGCCGCAAAAACACACACCCGACACTGCATCACCCCCACCACTGATGCACTTTTTGGACCACGTAGCTTTCGCACATTTTGGCCACCTTATCGACCGTTTTCACTCACTTCCAAACCCGGGAAATTATTTGCCAACCAACTTTGACGGCTTGTTGTTGTTGTTGTTGTTGGTGGTGTGGCCTACACGCGCTACATTTCGTCCTTAAAGCAGCGGAAATGCACCGTTTCTTCACTGAAACCACTTTATTGGCCATTTATCACTTAACTGAAACACAAACCGCGCTCCGATCGGTTCACTATCACCGGGAAAACTGTGTCCATCTGAGTCTGCTTACCGCACTTATGTGCTGGAACCATAGGCCACTTATATACACGTTATTTCACCGATTTTGGAGCCGTTTTCACTTTTGTACTGTAAAACTTGCCATTTTACCTCCATTTTGCATAATATCTGGTGGATCAAGCACAATTTTGACCCACTTTTTTAACAATATAAAAACAGAGCGCACTTTGCACAGAGTGCCACGCGCACCGGATGACAGCTCGACACTGCTACAGTGACATAACACTGCCCAGGCACAACCAAGGTGTATGTATCTAGAGCAAGGTGTATGTATTTAGAACAAGGTGTATGTATTTAGAACAAGGTGTATGTATTCAGAAGGTGAATTTCTGTCGATTTCACACAGCAAACAGCACCATTTCCCAAGTTATCTGGTTCCCCTGTTTTCGTAAATTTTTTGGTAAATATATTCGTTAACGAAACTTCCTGGAAAAGATTTACGAAATTCCAAACTATTTCGAGGATAACTTGTTTATGTTTGGATTCTGTTTGATTACATTTTGAATGAACCCTGCTCATAAAATGAACCGGAACCATGTACATCGAATGTAAACCGCTGATGGCGGACGGTTATCACAACGGATTTACATCCACGGAAGGTTTTCGGAAGGACTTATGGCGTATGTTTAGGAGACGGAAGGTTTCTGTTCGGTCCGAACTGGAAGAGAACGCGCGAAAGAATGGCTTTATGTTTAATAGTAATAGTAGTGTGTAGAAGACGTTATGTAAGTCGTAGTGCAAGAAGTATAAAAGTAAGGTTAGCTAGTAAGGATCAAGGAATAAAGTTCAGATTGAAATCCGCATCCTAACGGAACGTGTGCGCGTTAAAGAAAATCACTGTAGCAGTACTTCTCACACATAGACATTAAAATGGTAAGGAAGTGTCAGAAAAACGATATGACAATGCAACAAGTTTATAAATAAGAACGTAAAATACGGATGGTCACAAAATGTGTAGAGTCAATTTAAAGATTACGCTAAGCTTAAGAGTTATTTGGGAATCGAGAACGGAATGCTGCTTTTCCATGATAGAGTGATAGTACCATAGAAACTGAAAGAGAAAACCACGCCACGCTGGCGAAGAGGATGAAAATGGCAGCAAATAGCTAACCATGGTGGAAGAATATGGATCAGGATTTCTATTACGTCATTATTTTTTCCAATCTGTCATTCCAGACAAATTATAATGAAAGAAAAATTCGCAACTAAATGGCAAGAAAATTTAAGTCCATTTGAGCGAATACTCATAGATTTTTGATACTTCGAGAATTGCTCACAAGTGATAGTTGACGAAATTCATTCAAGTGTAGGCTCCCCTAGCTTTAAGTACCTTATGTTTGTATATATCTGCATATATCTTGATTTAAATATGTCAAGTGGAAATAAATACAAAATGCCCCGCGGCTGGGCATTTAGAAACCACCTGCCGACCGGACAAGATCGTTGTTTGTGTCGGACTTCTGCCTTCGGTCTTTTAGTACTTCCGAAACAAAGTAAAGTTAAATTTAGCGTTGTTTACAGAAGCTAACATCATGACAAGTATCAGGGCAGAGCGTGTTATCCAAGAGCAAGATACATTTTTCACATGTTTGAGAATGCCACGAGAAAAAGTGTTAGACAATGGGCCTCTATTCAACTCAGGGAAGTAAAAATCATTTTAACATTCAAAAGGTACTAAAGTCAGCAAATCACCACCTTGCCCCCACAATCTAATGGATAAGTGGACAGAGCGATGAGAACGGTGAAAGATTCAATTATTAGTTACGTGATTCAAAATACTGAATTTTAAAGGAAATTAAATCAGTTTTTGATATCAGACTTCCATCAGAGTCTGAGATCATCAGAGTGTCAAATTTGATGTTTTACAAACGTAAAGCTGAGGTTATGGTGTCGAATTTCAACGGATTAACTAAGTTTTTTTTTTGCAAAATTTAGTTTCAAATGTTAGCAAGTCGTTTCTATCATTTTATCAAACGATAAATCGATTTTAAGCATCGTTTTGTTACTCCCATGACACTATGACCAAAACATTTTGTACAATTAAATAATCTTATTTATCACACTTTAAAATCGACCAAATTTTTCTTTTATAGTCTTGGACATCCGCTCTTTCGCATTTTCAACCTTCACATCGTCTAGCTTTGTTATAAAAACGTTGAATTGATTTGAGTCTAAATTTTTGTTAACTCCATTGAAGTTTTTTTTGCTCAATGTTTTGTGAATTTTTGACAAAAAAAAATACAATGAACATGAAAATTTATGATGTTGAGAATGCTTTTGCCAAAGTTTTGTAAGATAATAATAATAATAATATTAATTATAATAATTCAAACAATTTAAATTGTACATTGTAAAAATATCGCAAGCAGTCGTTTGAAAATCGGGTAAAGGAGTGGTCTTTTTCTATTGTCCATCACTACAAACACTAAAAGGCTTAGCCCTATCATTACATTTAGAGCGTCGCCCGCACGTTGCTTTTAATTTACAGCAGCAATGTTGTCTCAGAGGTGGGCATAGGTGCCTATGGTTGACTATGATTAGAAACGACCTGGCTCTACTCCCCTTGCCGCGACATTGCGATGAGTTTGTCCATTCTCTCATTCATCACATCCATCTGGACCCCCAGGCCTGTTATACGCTTCCGCAACATCTCCTTGTTTGTTACTATTACTGTACTTGTTTGTTACTATTACCTTCCAGCTCTTCGCATCCATCTAAAATTCATAAAAAAAATTGTTAGATATATTGCATTTGGAAAAATGTGCAATTTACTAATAATAATTACCTTTAACCAGCAAAAAAGGAACCACACGGAAAATGGGGTTCACATTGCGTGTTCTGCTTGAACGATAAAACTTTTGCTTTGAATTTGATGTGTGACAAACAGCAGCAAGGCGAAAACATAAAACGATCACCGCAATACTCACATACAGCGACCCATCCGGACTCCCAATTCGCGTACAACTGCCGATATCCGTCGTAATCCTGAAATGCGGCGGTTGAAGCACTGACCGCAAAACGATTAGTTTTAACACCTTCCTAGCACATTTGTCACCTTCACGCTTACTACCAAACACACTCAGCAAATTCGAGCAGTTATTCAAGCCCTACCTAACATCACAAACAACAACACACGCACTTACCGATAATTTGTGTCACTCCAACAGTGCTTAAAATCAAGCACTTATCGCACACTTCATTTTACTCTTAGAGCCACTCTGAACCAGTAAACACACACACTCCAAAGTATATATCATGCACTATTTGCACCTGTCTGGATATTTGAGCAGTTTAGAGCAGTATTTTAAGCTACCGAACAATTCTAATAAAACAGCAGTACTCGCGAACGCTTAGATTCATTAAAATAACGCTCGAAAAAAATCGACCACTTTTCGCCAACTTAAATCCACTCATAAAGACGCTGTGACGAATAATCTTACACCAAAGTATACGTGGCACTTTTGGCTCCAGCATCCATATTCGATCAGTAGTCGAGCAACTGCAACATGTCCCAGCAGACCCTCCCAGCCACCAACAGCTATTCCGAACACACTTCCGATTTTACCAGAAAAGCTGCTTGCAATTCGAGCAGTTTTATTTTTTGTCGCTTGGGTATTGGAGATTTTTGTGCGATGGGAAACCGTTTTTGCTTGTGTCAAAATTCGGAAGCCGGAGAGCCGTCAGCCAAAAAAATTTCATAAATATCCGAATTTACACCGTTTTTCCGACGGAAACGGATTGCACACTCGGTTCACATCACTACAATTCAAACCGCACTCAATTCGATCCATAAATGAGCAAGTTATTTACACTTTTGCATTAAACGCGGTATATCCGCCACGTGGTGGTGCTGTCACACTACTGTCACACTTCTGCCCCTCCGTTTGATCACTTAATTAGCCCCCTTAAGACGTTTTTCACTGCGGTTTTTTGGGTTCGATCAATTGATTGCACACTACCACACCGGAAAGGACCGCTTCCGGACAGATCCGTGCGAAATTGGCCGCAAAAACACACACCCGACACTGCATCACCCCCACCACTGATGCACTTTTTGGACCACGTAGCTTTCGCACTAATCGGCCGATGTTTACCCCGTTTTCGGCTTGCGCAACATTTTGGCCACCTTATCGACCGTTTTCACTCACTTCCAAACCCGGGAAATTATTTGCCAACCAACTTTGACGGCTTGTTGTTGTTGTTGTTGTTGTTGGTGGTGTGGCCTACACGCGCTACATGTCGTCCTAAAAGCAGCGGAAATGCACCGTTTCTTCACTGAAACCACTTTATTGGCCATTTATCACTTAACTGAAACACAAACCGCGCTCCGATCGGTTCACTATCACCGGGAAAACTGTGTCCATCTGAGTCTGCTTACCGCACTTATGTGCTGGAACCATAGGCCACTTATATACACGTTATTTCACCGATTTTGGAGCCGTTTTCACTTTTGTACTGTAAAACTTGCCATTTTACCTCCATTTTGCATAATATCTGGTGGATCAAGCACAATTTTGACCCACTTTTTTAACAATATAAAAACAGAGCGCACTTTGCACAGAGTGCCACTCGCACCGGATGACAGCTCGACACTGCTACAGTGACATAACACTGCCCAGGCACAACCAAGGTGTATGTATCTAGAGCAAGGTGTATGTATTTAGAACAAGGTGTATGTATTCAGAAGGTGAATTTCTGTCGATTTCACACAGCAAACAGCACCATTTCCCAAGTTATCTGGTTCCCCTGTTTTCGTAAATTTTTTGGTAAATATATTCGTTAACGAAACTTCCTGGAAAAGATTTACGAAATTCCAAACTATTTCGAGGATAACTTGTTTATGTTTGGATTCTGTTTGATTACATTTTGAATGAACCCTGCTCATAAAATGAACCGGAACCATGTACATCGAATGTAAACCGCTGATGGCGGACGGTTATCACAACGGATTTACATCCACGGAAGGCTTTCGGAAGGACTTATGGCGTATGTTTAGGAGACGGAAGGTTTCTGTTCGGTCCGAACTGGAAGAGAACGCGCGAAGGAATGGCTTTATGTTTAATAGTAATAGTAGTGTGTAGAAGACGTTATGTAAGTCGTAGTGCAAGAAGTATAAAAGTAAGGTTAGCTAGTAAGGATCAAGGAATAAAGTTCAGATTGAAATCCGCATCCTAACGGAACGTGTGCGCGTTAAAGAAAATCACAATAGCAGTACTTCTCACACATAGACATTAAAATGGTAAGGAAGTGTCAGAAAAACGATATGACAATGCAACAAGTTTATAAGAACGTAAAATACGGATGGTCACAAAATGTGTAGAGTCAATTTAAAGATTACGCTAAGCTTAAGAGTTATTTGGGATTCGAGAACGGAATGCTGCTTTTCCATGATAGAGTGATAGTACCATAGAAACTGAAAGAGAAAACCACGCCACGCTGGCGAAGAGGATGAAAATGGCAGCAAGTAGCTAACCATGGTGGAAGAATATGGATTTCTATTACGTCATTATTTTTTCCAATCTGTCATCCAGACAGATTATAATGAAAGACACATTCGCCACTAAATGGCAAGAAAATTTAAGTCCATTTGAGCGAATACTCATAGATTTTTGTTACTTCGAGAATGTACTGTAGGCTCCCATAGTTTTAAGTACCTTATGTTTTTATATATCTGCATACATCTTGATTTAAATATGTCAAATGGAAATAAATACAAAATGCCCCGCGGCTGGGCATTTAGAAACCACCTGCCGACCGGACAAGATCGTTGTTTGTGTCGGACTTCTGCCTTCGGTCTTTTAGTACTTCCGAAACAAAGTAAAGTTAAATTTAGCGTTGTTTACAGAAGCTAACATCATGACAAGTATCAGGGCAGAGCGTGTTATCCAAGAGCAAGATACATTTTTCACATGTTTGAGAATGCCACGAGAAAAAGTGTTAGAAAATGGGCCTCTATTCAACTCAGGGAAGTAAAAATCATTTTAACATTCAAAAGGTACTAAAGTCAGCAAATCACCACCTTGCCCCCACAATCTAATGGATAAGTGGACAGAGCGATGAGAACGGTGAAAGATTCAATTATTAGTTACGTGATTCAAAATACTGAATTTTAAAGGAAATTAAATCAGTTTTTGATATCAGACTTCCATCAGAGTCTGAGATCATCAGAGTGTCAGATTTGATGTTTTACAAACGTAAAGCTGAGGTTATGGTGTCGAATTTCGACGGATCAACTAAGTTTTTTCTGTAAAATTTAGTTTCAAATGTTAGCAAGTCGTTTCTATCATTTGATCAAACGATAAATCGATTTTAAGCATCGTTTTGTTACTCCCATGACACTATGACCAAAACATTTTGTACAATTAAATAATCTTATTTATCACACTTTAAAATCGACCAAATTTTTCTTTTATAGTCTTGGACATCCGCTCTTTCGCATTTTCAACCTTCACATCGTCTAGCTTTGTTATAAAAACGTTGAATTGATTTGAGTCTAAATTTTTGTTAACTCCATTGAAGTTTTTCTTTTGCTCAATGTTTTGTGAATTTTTGACAAAAAAAAATACAATGAACATCAAAACTTATGATGTTGAGAATGCTTTTGCCAAAGTTTTGTAAGATAATAATAATAATAATATTAATTATAATAATTCAAACAATTTAAATTGTACATTGTAAAAATATCGCAAGCAGTCGTTTGAAAATCGGGTAAAGGAGTGGTCTTTTTCTATTGTCCATCACTACAAACACTAAAAGGCTTAACCCTATCATTACATTTAGAGCGTCGCCCGCACGTTGCTTTTAATTTACAGCAGCAATGTTGTCTCAGAGGTGGGCATAGGTGCCTATGGTTGACTATGATTAGAAACGACCTGGCTCTACTCCCCTTGCCGCGACATTGCGATGAGTTTGTCCATTCTCTCATTCATCACATCCATCTGGACCCCCAGGCCTGTTATACGCTTCCGCAACATCTCCTTGTTTGTTACTATTACTGTACTTGTTTGTTACTATTACCTTCCAGCTCTTCGCATCCATCTAAAATTCATAAAAAAAATTGTTAGATATATTGCATTTGGAAAAATGTGCAATTTACTAATAATAATTACCTTTAACCAGCAAAAAAGGAACCACACGGAAAATGGGGTTCACATTGCGTGTTCTGCTTGAACGATAAAACTTTTGCTTTGAATTTGATGTGTGACAAACAGCAGCAAGGCGAAAACATAAAACGATCACCGCAATACTCACATACAGCGACCCATCCGGACTCCCAATTCGCGTACAACTGCCGATATCCGTCGTAATCCTGAAATGCGGCGGTTGAAGCACTGACCGCAAAACGATTAGTTTTAACACCTTCCTAGCACATTTGTCACCTTCACGCTTACTACCAAACACACTCAGCAAATTCGAGCAGTTATTCAAGCCCTACCTAACATCACAAACAACAACACACGCACTTACCGATAATTTGTGTCACTCCAACAGTGCTTAAAATCAAGCACTTATCGCACACTTCATTTTACTCTTAGAGCCACTCTGAACCAGTAAACACACACACTCCAAAGTATATATCATGCACTATTTGCACCTGTCTGGATATTTGAGCAGTTTAGAGCAGTATTTTAAGCTACCGAACAATTCTAATAAAACAGCAGTACTCGCGAACGCTTAGATTCATTAAAATAACGCTCGAAAAAAATCGACCACTTTTCGCCAACTTAAATCCACTCATAAAGACGCTGTGACGAATAATCTTACACCAAAGTATACGTGGCACTTTTGGCTCCAGCATCCATATTCGATCAGTAGTCGAGCAACTGCAACATGTCCCAGCAGACCCTCCCAGCCACCAACAGCTATTCCGAACACACTTCCGATTTTACCCAAGGTATATAGATTTAGGAGGTAGAATTATATAGAGCAATTTGACATTTCGCGACTTGACGTTTTTGTTCCGTGGTGAGGTGGAGAAGAAATGGTTGTGGAATGGTAGAAGGTATTGGTGGAGGTATTGTTTACAAATATTTACCCTCATAGCTTCTTGTACTTTCGGTTTGCTCGGTTGTGGATTGCGTGTTTTTGGTGGCTTTGAAGTGATATCATAAGGAAGTGTGTTTTTTGAAGGTTAATTTTTTGTTATAGTTATTTTTTATAATCATTTAATAAAAATTATAGTTTGTATTAAGTGATTTTGACTATAACTTGGATAGATGTGTAGATTCTAAATTAAGATCCACATCTACAGTTCTTTGAAATCGTTAGTTAAGTTTCATTTACGATAATTTTCTTATAAAATAGTGTTTAGTTAGGTTAGTTAGTTAGCTCTATGGTAAGATAGTTACGTTAGTATAGGTATTAGTTTGATATTTTGTTGTTTGTTTTCAAGTAGCATTAGTTAAATTTTGTTTCTTTCATTACCATAACGAATTTCATAAGAACTTTTCTAAAACTTTTAAACATGCCTGCTCCCTGTGCTGTTTCACTGTGTCGCAATAAACGATGCGATGCAAAAAAACATTCGGTGGAGATTTCCTTCCACATTTTCCCAAAATCTGAACCCCTTCGTAAATCTTGGGTTCAATTTTGTAACCGGGAGGAAAATTGGGAACCTTCAATAAATGACGTGATATGTTCAACACATTTCCTAGAAAATGATTATCTAATGCCAATTAATAATTTGGTTGGTGCTAAAGTGTCTCGAAGACTTCTTCTTCCTAATGGTGAGTTGTTTTGAATTGCATCTTAATCTTTGTGTGACTAATTCATTATATTTGTTTCAGCTATTCCAACAATTAAAACTGCATTGCATACTGCAATGAGTAATCAACAGGAGGAAGATTTGGAAAACTTTCCTCCCTTAACATCTATTCCTGTTACGGCAAGCAATGATGCATCCGTAAGCACAACGCAATCCACGAACACAAACAATTCTCAGGAAATACAGAAACTTAGAGAAGCTAATTTGCGATTAAAAGCAACCTTAAACTACGTTACTTCTGAAAATTTTAAACTAAAACAAAAAGTTTTAAATTTAGAAAAGGAACTTAACTTTTTGAAGAATTCTTGCATCCATCCGAACGATCTGATTGACAAAATGAAAAACCTTTTACAAGGCACACTATCATCAAATCAGATTGCTTTGATTACGGAAGAAAAGAAACGCGTCAGATGGACGAAGAAAGAAATTAGCAGTGCTCTTACGCTCCGATATTTTGGGAAAAGGGCATATGACTATATGGTACGGGATATGAAATACCCCCTACCATCAATTTCGACCTTACAAAAATATGCAAGGACTATTAATTTAAGCGAAGGCATTTTGGAGGATGTTTTAATATTTATCGGTAACTTTATTAGTACATTGAACAGTAGAGATGCGGAATGCATATTAAGTTTCGATGAGATGAAGGTGCAACATACAATGGAATATGATCCTTCAACTGATGAAGTTGTTGGTCCTCATAATTACCTACAAGTAGTTATGGCTAGAGGTTTGTTTAAGAATTGGAAGCAGCCGATTTATATTGGTTTTGACAAAAAAATGACCAAAGAAATCATTATTATTATTATAAAGAAACTATTTGAAAAGGGTATAAACGTTGCTGGGATCGTAAGCGACAATTGTTCGACTAATATAAGTTGTTGGAAAGAGCTAGGTGCACAAGATTATAAAAAACCGTATTTTGAGCATCCCATAACTAAGAAAAATGTATATGTATTTCCAGACGCACCACATTTACTAAAGTTATTGAGAAATTGGCTCGTTGATCATGGATTTAATTATAAAGATCAAGTCATTTCTGCAAAACCATTACTTGATCTAGTAGAAGGTAGATTAGGAGCTGAAATGACTCCTTTATTCAAGCTTACTAAGGGGCACTTGATTTTGTCAAGTCAAGAACGACAAAATGTGCGTAGAGCAGCAGAGCTACTATCTCGTACTACAGCCATTTCATTGCGGCGATATTTGCCAAATGAAAAAGAATTGGCAAATATTATAGAAATGGTAGACTTGTGGTTTAGCATTTCTAGCTCATATAGCCCGAATGCAAAACTACATTATAAAAGATCATTCATGGGAAGTGAAGAGCAAATTGAAGCTTTAGATAATATGTATACTTTCATTTCGAACATGCTAGTGGTAGGAAAAAACAATATACAAGTTTTTCAGAAAAGTATTTTGATGCAGATAACATCCGTGAAAATGCTGTTTGCAGACATGAAGGAAAAGCACAACATTATTTACTTATCTACGCATAAGGTAAAACACATTAAAAATATTTACTTTTCGTTTATTAGAACTAATCATATCATGTTTATTTTATTTCAGCTTAATCAAGATCTACTGGAAAATTTTTTCTCTCAGTTGCGACAAAAAGGAGGTACGTATGATCACCCATCCCGTTTGAATTGCATGTACAGAATTCGTTTAATGATTCTTGGCAAATCGCCCAGCATTATTAATTCTATTACAAGTACATCAGACAGCAAAAATCATATTGCCTCGGATGTATACATAACATCAACAGATTGTGTTGAGTATGAACATGTAACTCATCAGGAGAAATTTATATCAGCTTCCATTTTTGAAGAAGCTGATATAGTACCTGATGTAGTAGAAGTAGTTACAGATAATGAACTTCCAATTCATAATTTGAATGAACAGGAACAAGATGGATTGGAATATATAATTGGATACATCGCACGTAAATTTAGAGATAAATATCCCCAATTACAGTTAGGAGATTATACTTGCAACAGCAGAGAAGATCATAATTATTCACAACCACAATCATTTGTTGATCATGTATCTGCTGGCGGTTTATACAAACCATCTAATGGATTCCTTGAAGCAGGCCACAAAATGGAACAAATTTTTCTTAATTTCCACAAAGATGGAAAACTTAAACAAACCACCCGGATCGTGGAAACCCTCGCTCGCCATTTACAAATTAATTTTCCTGAATATCCAAACGATATTATTAGAACCTTTGCAAAGCAAAGAATATTAGTGAGAATGAGATATTTAAATATGAAACGAATTGAAGCTCAAAGAACATACCTCAAGCGAAATAACCCATGCCAAAGAAAATACGCCAAGAAACTTAAGAAAACTATTAGTTAATTTGAGTAAGTTTGATAATTTTACGCTGGGAGCAAATGTTTTTTTTTATGTTGATGCAATTTTGTTGTTATATTTCATATTTGTTAATTAGCTTATAATCTACAAATATTTTGTGATATTTTTTTAATTATTTATAGAAACTTTTGGTCTGTGATACAATATTCGCCTCTTTTCTTTACATGCGGGAGGCGAACAATTATTGCGAGAGTTAAAGAAATGTATATGTTTGAATTATATTTAATTTACAATTGTACGTGGAAGGGTAGGTTAAGGGAATAGAGTGTGGGATGGAAGGAATGGATGATAGGAATGCAACTTAGCAATTCGGTTGCTAAGTTCTTCGTCGCTGCTGGTGCTGGTTCGGTGCGGTTGATGTGTTGTGACTATTGTCCAGGTAGGTGTGGTGTATTCCGGATTATTTAGTTTTGTACCGATTTGTATAAAATTTTTGGCTAACCTTTACTTACATATGGCAATAGGCTTTTGATTACTTTGCAGGCCGCTAGGTAATCTGGATGGCCACTGAAAATCGAGAAATCGTATATTTTTTCAAAAAAGCTAAGTAGCAATGCTCAAATCAAGCAAACACAAATGTTCGCATTCACGATGGCAAAACGTAATGTCAATAGTGTAGTGATCAAATGAATACCTAAAATTAAATTTCCATTAAGTTGAAATGTGATTTGATTAAGCTCATACATTCAATAGCTAAAGTATCTGAAAACTACGATATGAAATCGTAATTTTACTTGTTTCTTTTGAACACTCTCCACAAGTACATTTTTTTAAATATCGGGGTAAGAGGAGGGAATCATCATCATCTTTTGATTAAAGACGGATTTTCAGAACATTTTGGGTATGGGATTGTCTAACACCGTTAGTGCAATTATAAGCAAATTAATTCTGAGCAAAAAAAAATGAATTAAGAATAGTCACATTTATAATTGTTTTAAGCAATTTACAATTGTTTGCTTATTTTTCATAATAAAAATCAGGGTCACAAATGTAAGTTATAACGGATTTTTTATCTTAATTTCACTTTTATTACGTTACGTTACGAGGATTACGTTTTTCACTTTTATTTACTAAACGACTAGCTTAAGAGGCACGGTTACAGGGGTACGCACGGATGCGCAAGCGGTTACAAGGCTACGCACGGATTACAGAATGAGCAAGCGGTTACGGGGGTGCATATAAAAGGGGTGGAATGGATCGGAGGTCCAAGATGCATCCATGGTCAAGGAAGGATGAAGGGTGGAAGATGAATGAAAGTTGTAGATGGAAGAAACTTAAGAGGCCCGGGCACAGGGCTACGCACGGAAACTCCGGGGTGCATAGAAACTCCAGGATGTACATAAATACAATATGACCTTCTATCTAAATACGAATGAGGTGTCACACGGTGAATTTGGGGGGGTGGGGGGGGGGGGATTCGGAATGCCAAAAACGGTTTTTTGGATGGTGCGCCCCTTGCTGGTCGGAATGATCCGATCTTTGACCGGATCTAGATGTATCTCGATGAGATGCGCAAGATTGCCGAACATCGCGAACGCGTAGCTCCGCTCTAAACCCGGAAAAACACGGAAAAACAGTTTTCCGGCCCTGGTTGCCGGATGGTGGGTGTGATCCGGCCAAACGGTACACCAAACTATCGGTCCCGTTGGTCCGCATCGATCGATGCGTTATTTGTCCGGATCGGTTGAGAATTCGCTGTTTGGAGACGAAAAAACCGGTCCGCGAAAATCTCCCACAGTTTTCCGAATTTTCAGGAAAAACTTGGCACACGGCCGGAGGGTCAACATCGGGGACCGGACACGTGAAACCGACCCGAACGGATGATTTTCCAGCGAACTCCCCTTATACCCTGGGTTTGGTACTACTTCTCGGTGGATGGGTGTATGGGGGGTGGGAACAGGTGAGGGGGAAAATTTATTTTGCGAATTCCTCTCTGCGCCGATCGAGGTGCCTTACGATGTATTTGGGAAGCAAAATTTGGAATGTCCAAAACGGTTTTCCAGTTGTTTTACTAAATTTTAATATAGATGTCTTGAAAGACTCATTCAATCTTAGTCATTCCTAATATGTGATTTTAATCGACATTATTGAAAGATAGATTATCTTTAGGTGTTAAATGGAAATGTAATTACAGTAAGCTTGAAGATATATTGACATGCCTTATTTTATTATTATTGTCAGAAATTAGTGTTTCACATGTTCAGAATTTCAATTTTCGATGATATTAATTGATTTTTAATTGGATTGTGCTGTAATCAGCTAACAGGTGCCGAAAATTTCGGTTATATTTGGGATGATTCGTTTTCATTTCATACCAAGTTTTTTGGGCTATTTGAAACCGAGGCCCGGTGTTTTCCCCAAGACTTATTTTATTTAGGACTACTTCATTTTATATTTTGTTATAAAGCAACTTGGTCTACATGGTTTCAATAGCAAATTCCAAATGCTGATCATCACATAAAGTGACGAAAATATAATAAGATTACCTGGTATCAAACAAACTTGTGATGTCAATAATCTTTAAATCGTTCGTGTCGTATGGCACATAATTATAAATTACCTCTTTAAATGTGAGAATTCCGGAAAAATGAATTTTTTTTATTTTTTTTTAGATTAGTATTTAATAATTCTTTGGTATTTTTTGCAGTTTTTAAGCTCGTTTTTCTCAAGTTAAAATATCTCATTCCTGCAATTACACGAGGTTTTGCAAAGAATTATATAAGAATCGAAGGATGATTCAGGTGGTTAGTTCTGAATGTGTTAAGCAGGAGCCACAATTCCACTTTTTTTAAGTAAGGTTTCATCGGGATATAGATAAAATCTGTTTCATTCTCAATCCCTTTTTTAAAAATCCATTTAAGGACTCAAATAAACCTCCTACCGGTAAATGTCCGACAAGGGTTTGAGGTTGACAATATGTATGACCTGCAGTTGATCGTACGAGATCCTTACTGATGTAGGGAATTTGAAACTAAAATATTTACAATGTAACCTTAAAAGAATTTCCATCCATCTTTTTCTTGTTTTTTTTTCTGCGTGTGGCTACTGCTACTCAAGGTATTAATACAGTCGCTTGGATTGACACCTCCAGTGGAACATGGTTATACTCAAACATCTGTCTTACATCTGACTGAGAGTGTCTGATGTCTGTAGAAGAAAAAATAATAGCTGATGAACTCTGAGAGTCAAACAAACTCGTTGAATGCAGATTCAGATGATTGGTCAGAAACACCCCTTATTTTGCAATGGCTGTGAGAAAAAAATATCTCCAAGATATCATGGTTATACTGTAATTCAATAATGCGTAGTACAGCTAAAACAATGAGTAGCCAATCTTTACTGGGCTCCCCTAGTTTGTCGACATGTAATCAAAGCCATGTTTGTTTTTCCTTCATTCGCAAAGCGCTCACAGTTATGATATGTGCATAAGAATTAATTTCTTAAATATTTGCATAGCTTTTTCTGCATTACTTACATGTTCACCACTGACACGTACATTTCAATCGAGGCAATTTTTGATTTTCATTTCTTGGGAATGATTTATAATGATCTATATGTTTAAAAAGAAATACTAAACCAAATATCCACCCGTTTTGAAAATGTTTCTAATTCTTCAAGGTACTAGTGCTTGTAGATAATAGCTGAGCAGCTTTTCAGTTTTTCGTTCTTTCTTGTGGCGTAATCTATTTTTTGTACGTTTGAATAATGGTGTTATATCGGTCTTAATACAATTTATAAATAGAAAGTAAATCCATTTTAGATTTTTTTTTATTATGCAACCAACATCGACCATATAAAGCCAGTTTCGAAGTACTATGTAATATTGTACACGTCGGAACATAACATTTTTCCATGTTATCGTAGGATTCACAAAACAAGGATTTGTAGTTATGTGCTACTATTTTTCCAGTAACGACATTGATGCTTTTTATGATACAGACGACTTACAATTTGCAATAATATATCTTCCCTCACTACTGGTCAAACCCAAAGAATATTTGTTGTTTTCTGATTTTTAAAAGCCCAAGAAAGCTAACAACTTGTACAATCGAGTGATCTCACAATTTCGTTAAATGTTGAATCGTACTCCATATATTTTTTTCACTTTCATTTTATCAAACTTAAAAAACCACTCATGTTAACATGAGGAAAAGCATTAGTAATGTGATAATAAAACACAGTTTTGTTGCTTTTTATTTCGTTCTTTGAAATGAAAAATGTTTTAATAATCGATCTCTTAATTTTTTGTCATTCTATTCAAAACGGTTGATTAAATTATTTTATTACTGGTTACAGGGGAAAGCACGGGACACATAACGTATTAAAACATCGATAAACTAATTTGCTGAGCTGTTTGATGGTGTAGATATCCTGAGACCGAAAGCCGAAAGGATGGTTAATGAACATGAAGCAGATGCCGGACTCATGCCCCACCTTCAAGGTTCGTCCGCGACTCGGTTGGCACAAGGCGTAGAAGAGTATAGCGAACTCGTTAACTGTATCAGGCGGAGTCGAACTCGGAAGCCGCCACGGTTCGAAGATTGCAGCGGTTTACTGAGTTTCTTTCTTTCGGCTACGTGTCCATTTCGGATAAACTTGTTCGAAAGAGTGGGCAAGTAGTAGAAACTAGTAGTAAGATACAATGTGCAGTAACAAGAGTAATGAACACAATGTGATCAACTTTAATGAAGCCAAATTATAAATATTAACATAAGTTTACAAACAAGTTTTCCTATATACTAAAGCAGAGAGCAATAAGAGCCGGTCTCTACATATCTCAATCAACTAGTTCATTCGTAACTTCTAAGCTATGTTTAGTCCGCAAATGAAATAACGATGGTTTTGTAGAAGTAGTTTTAATCACTAGATACATTAACAATATCCTTACTTATTTTTGCTGAGCACTTTGACTCCCTGGACATCGAAGTGAAAGTTCTTTCTTTTCAATCACCTTCAAAAAATGTCTTAAGTATGTGATGATTCTGTTAATGGCAAATTTTACCGTCCTGGCTACAACGTCGACGTTGTTCGTTTATCGCTGTCCATATAACACTGAATGAAATGTGTATTCATATATATTCGTCGTTTTGAAAGAAAGCGTTTAAACGCTGAGTAAAGTTGTTCCGTTTCATTGAATCGTTAAATAAAAATAATGAACAGCAAATACAGCTTTAAAATAGACTTATTGTAAACGGTTGGCACCTGCACACGTTGGGTTGTGTTGTTCACGAATAAAAATTACAAATTTTCCCTCTTGCCTTAAATATTGAATGCCCCGTAAACAGTTTACAGTATCATTCAATATAAACGTTCTTACACCGATGATCGATGGAGTCCTTACCTGGATCCAGTGGAGGCAGCACATCATGATACTGATACTTTACGGTCCACGCACTGGTGGTGCTGGTGCTTTCAAATCATAGTGAAACTTTCCGAACAATCTGATGGCAGAGAATCGAATTAGTCGTTCGTTGAAACCACAGATGAATGAAGAATAGAGGAAGCATCCATACAATCTACTGGACAACGAATGCATAAAATACTTACCTACGCATAATTGCTAATGCTATCCAGTGAAGCATTATACGCCTGACGGGTACGAAAGATAAGGGTTTCGAGGTGGATGCGGCACAATTCTATCCTATTCCTTGTAATTTATGGTACTTAGCACGAGAATCGAACAGCTTCACTTAATCTACCAGTGTAATTTTATCGAGTGGTATGCCGTAATTCGATACGTCCGATAGGCCTTTGGTAGCTGTATGAAGAAAACAACGTCACGCAAATTTCTTTTTAGAGCTGGTAAAGGAACTGTTTATCTTCAGTGCTATGTGCAACGACGATGATAAATGTAGAAACTTGGTTTACTGAACCGAAAAACGATGCTTTATGTTTGTTTATTTTGGTAGTCCCAAACCATATGATTAAGTAAACAAACTTTGAAGTTTCTCGACCGGCCAAAATCCAAAATGTCTACCTGCCAAATCGACAAAAATTCACCTTCTAAATATATACACCTTGATTTTACCAGAAAAGCTGCTTGCAATTCGAGCAGTTTTATTTTTTGTCGCTTGGGTATTGGAGATTTTTGTGCGATGGGAAACCGTTTTTGCTTGTGTCAAAATTCGGAAGCCGGAGAGCCGTCAGCCAAAAAATTTTCATAAATATCCGAATTTACACCGTTTTTCCGACGGAAACGGATTGCACACTCGGTTCACATCACTACAATTCAAACCGCACTCAATTCGATCCATAAATGAGCAAGTTATTTACACTTTTGCATTAAACGCGGTATATCCGCCACGTGGTGGTGCTGTCACACTACTGTCACACTTCTGCCCCTCCGTTTGATCACTTAATTAGCCCCCTTAAGACGTTTTTCACTGCGGTTTTTTGGGTTCGATCAATTGATTGCACACTACCACACCGGAAAGGACCGCTTCCGGACAGATCCGTGCGAAATTGGCCGCAAAAACACACACCCGACACTGCATCACCCCCACCACTGATGCACTTTTTGGACCACGTAGCTTTCGCACTAATCGGCCGATGTTTACCTCGTTTTCGGCTTGCGCAACATTTTGGCCACCTTATCGACCGTTTTCACTCACTTCCAAACCCGGGAAATTATTTGCCAACCAACTTTGACGGCTTGTTGTTGTTGTTGTTGTTGTTGGTGGTGTGGCCTACACGCGCTACATGTCGTCCTAAAAGCAGCGGAAATGCACCGTTTCTTCACTGAAACCACTTTATTGGCCATTTATCACTTAACTGAAACACAAACCGCGCTCCGATCGGTTCACTATCACCGGGAAAACTGTGTCCATCTGAGTCTGCTTACCGCACTTATGTGCTGGAACCATAGGCCACTTATATACACGTTATTTCACCGATTTTGGAGCCGTTTTCACTTTTGTACTGTAAAACTTGCCATTTTACCTCCATTTTGCATAATATCTGGTGGATCAAGCACAATTTTGACCCACTTTTTTAACAATATAAAAACAGAGCGCACTTTGCACAGAGTGCCACGCGCACCGGATGACAGCTCGACACTGCTACAGTGACATAACACTGCCCAGGCACAACCAAGGTGTATGTATCTAGAGCAAGGTGTATGTATTTAGAACAAGGTGTATGTATTCAGAAGGTGAATTTCTGTCGATTTCACACAGCAAACAGCACCATTTCCCAAGTTATCTGGTTCCCCTGTTTTCGTAAATTTTTTGGTAAATATATTCGTTAACGAAACTTCCTCAACAAGATTTACGAAATTCTAAACTATTTCGAGGATAACTTGTTTATGTTTCTGATATTCTGTTTGTTAACATTTCTATCCAACACAACCCTGCTCATAAAATGAACCGGAACCATGTTCATCGAATGTAAACCGGATGGCGGACGGTTATCACAACGGATTTACATCCACGGAAGGCTTTCGGAAGGACTTATGGCGTATGTTTAGGAGACGGAAGGTTTCTGTTCGGTCCGAACTGGAAGAGAACGCGCGAAGGAATGGCTTTATGTTTAATAGTAATAGTAGTGTGTAGAAGACGTTATGTAAGTCGTAGTGCAAGAAGTATAAAAGTAAGGTTAGCTAGTAAGGATCAAGGAATAAAGTTCAGATTGAAATCCGCATCCTAACGGAACGTGTGCGCGTTAAAGAAAATCACAATAGCAGTACTTCTCACACATAGACATTAAAATGGTAAGGAAGTGTCAGAAAAACGATATGACAATGCAACAAGTTTATAAGAACGTAAAATACGGATGGTCACAAAATGTGTAGAGTCAATTTAAAGATTACGCTAAGCTTAAGAGTTATTTGGGATTCGAGAACGGAATGCTGCTTTTCCATGATAGAGTGATAGTACCATAGAAACTGAAAGAGAAAACCACGCCACGCTGGCGAAGAGGATGAAAATGGCAGCAAGTAGCTAACCATGGTGGAAGAATATGGATTTCTATTACGTCATTATTTTTTCCAATCTGTCATCCAGACAGATTATAATGAAAGACACATTCGCCACTAAATGGCAAGAAAATTTAAGTCCATTTGAGCGAATACTCATAGATTTTTGTTACTTCGAGAATGTACTGTAGGCTCCCATAGTTTTAAGTACCTTATGTTTTTATATATCTGCATACATCTTGATTTAAATATGTCAAATGGAAATAAATACAAAATGCCCCGCGGCTGGGCATTTAGAAACCACCTGCCGACCGGACAAGATCGTTGTTTGTGTCGGACTTCTGCCTTCGGTCTTTTAGTACTTCCGAAACAAAGTAAAGTTAAATTTAGCGTTGTTTACAGAAGCTAACATCATGACAAGTATCAGGGCAGAGCGTGTTATCCAAGAGCAAGATACATTTTTCACATGTTTGAGAATGCCACGAGAAAAAGTGTTAGACAATGGGCCTCTATTCAACTCAGGGAAGTAAAAATCATTTTAACATTCAAAAGGTACTAAAGTCAGCAAATCACCACCTTGCCCCCACAATCTAATGGATAAGTGGACAGAGCGATGAGAACGGTGAAAGATTCAATTATTAGTTACGTGATTCAAAATACTGAATTTTAAAGGAAATTAAATCAGTTTTTGATATCAGACTTCCATCAGAGTCTGAGATCATCAGAGTGTCAGATTTGATGTTTTACAAACGTAAAGCTGAGGTTATGGTGTCGAATTTCAACGGATTAACTAAGTTTTTTTTTGCAAAATTTAGTTTCAAATGTTAGCAAGTCGTTTCTATCATTTTATCAAACGATAAATCGATTTTAAGCATCGTTTTGTTACTCCCATGACACTATGACCAAAACATTTTGTACAATTAAATAATCTTATTTATCACACTTTAAACTCGACCAAATTTTTCTTTTATAATCCTGGACATCCGCTCTTTCGCATTTTCAACCTTCACATCGTCTAGCTTTGTTATAAAAACGTTGAATTGATTTGAGTCTAAATTTTTGATAACTCCATTAAAGTTTTTTTTGCTCAATGTTTTGTGAATTTTTAACAAAAAAAAAATACAATGAACATCAAAACTTATGATGTTGAGAATGCTTTTGCCAAAGTTTTGTAAGATAATAATAATAATAATATTAATTATAATAATTCAAACAATTTAAATTGTACATTGTAAAAATATCGCAAGCAGTCGTTTGAAAATCGGGTAAAGGAGTGGTCTTTTTCTATTGTCCATCACTACAAACACTAAAAGGCTTAACCCTATCATTACATTTAGAGCGTCGCCCGCACGTTGCTTTTAATTTACAGCAGCAATGTTGTCTCAGAGGTGGGCATAGGTGCCTATGGTTGACTATGATTAGAAACGACCTGGCTCTACTCCCCTTGCCGCGACATTGCGATGAGTTTGTCCATTCTCTCATTCATCACATCCATCTGGACCCCCAGGCCTGTTATACGCTTCCGCAACATCTCCTTGTTTGTTACTATTACTGTACTTGTTTGTTACTATTACCTTCCAGCTCTTCGCATCCATCTAAAATTCATAAAAAAAATTGTTAGATATATTGCATTTGGAAAAATGTGCAATTTACTAATAATAATTACCTTTAACCAGCAAAAAAGGAACCACACGGAAAATGGGGTTCACATTGCGTGTTCTGCTTGAACGATAAAACTTTTGCTTTGAATTTGATGTGTGACAAACAGCAGCAAGGCGAAAACATAAAACGATCACCGCAATACTCACATACAGCGACCCATCCGGACTCCCAATTCGCGTACAACTGCCGATATCCGTCGTAATCCTGAAATGCGGCGGTTGAAGCACTGACCGCAAAACGATTAGTTTTAACACCTTCCTAGCACATTTGTCACCTTCACGCTTACTACCAAACACACTCAGCAAATTCGAGCAGTTATTCAAGCCCTACCTAACATCACAAACAACAACACACGCACTTACCGATAATTTGTGTCACTCCAACAGTGCTTAAAATCAAGCACTTATCGCACACTTCATTTTACTCTTAGAGCCACTCTGAACCAGTAAACACACACACTCCAAAGTATATATCATGCACTATTTGCACCTGTCTGGATATTTGAGCAGTTTAGAGCAGTATTTTAAGCTACCGAACAATTCTAATAAAACAGCAGTACTCGCGAACGCTTAGATTCATTAAAATAACGCTCGAAAAAAATCGAGCACTTTTCGCCAACTTAAATCCACTCATAAAGACGCTGTGACGAATAATCTTACACCAAAGTATACGTGGCACTTTTGGCTCCAGCATCCATATTCGATCAGTAGTCGAGCAACTGCAACATGTCCCAGCAGACCCTCCCAGCCACCAACAGCTATTCCGAACACACTTCCGATTTTACCAGAAAAGCTGCTTGCAATTCGAGCAGTTTTATTTTTTGTCGCTTGGGTATTGGAGATTTTTGTGCGATGGGAAACCGTTTTTGCTTGTGTCAAAATTCGGAAGCCGGAGAGCCGTCAGCCAAAAAATTTTCATAAATATCCGAATTTACACCGTTTTTTCCGACGGAAACGGATTGCACACTCGGTTCACATCACTACAATTCAAACCGCACTCAATTCGATCCATAAATGAGCAAGTTATTTACACTTTTGCATTAAACGCGGTATATCCGCCACGTGGTGGTGCTGTCACACTACTGTCACACTTCTGCCACCTCCGTTTGATCACTTAATTAGCCCCCTTAAGACGTTTTTCACTGCGGTTTTTTGGGTTCGATCAATTGATTGCACACTACCACACCGGAAAGGACCGCTTCCGGACAGATCCGTGTGAAATTGGCCGCAAAAACACACACCCGACACTGCATCACCCCCACCACTGATGCACTTTTTGGACCACGTAGCTTTCGCACATTTTGGCCACCTTATCGACCGTTTTCACTCACTTCCAAACCCGGGAAATTATTGGTAAAAAGGTAAAATAGAGTCCCAAACAAAGATTTGACAGTTCGAAAATGGTCAGGTCTATTGCACACGCGAATCGTGTTTTGTCAATCGGAGGGGGTATGTTTGTTTACATTTTGCATTTGGATTGTTATTGTGCAGGGAAGTGATCGTCTATTTTCCTCGACCTTTTTTTAAGATTTGTGACTAATTATGCGCCTTTATTGGTTGCTGTTTGGAATTATTTCAGTTATATTCTACGATACGTTAATGATACATCGCATACATTTAGTGAAAACGTGTTTAGGCTGCGCGTGGACACTTTGCTGCTTTGCTGCGGACCGGTTCAACTGCCGGTCGGATGTTTGTTACCGGAGGATGCAGAGGTGGCTGTTTAAAGCAACAGTGGCCGCACCGTAACCAGCGCTAGCATCTATGACGATGCGCCTTAACAGCCGGCAATTCTATCAGTATGCGTTTCATACTGGTGTACTGGTGGTACAATGTGCAACCGAATTCTTTCCACCGCCGGAAGCAGCAGCATCCCGTTGGATGAATATCATACCATTGTATGATTGTGCACTTGCATGCAGACAAAATTTGTGTTGATAAATCTCGTGATAAATTATGTGTGATTAATCAGTAATAAAAGATGTGATCGTACACCTAACGCGGTCGTGTTTTAAACATATTATAGTGTGACACATCCGAAACCGTTTTGGTAATTAGGCTCTAGTGGATCTGGGTGTGTTGTATTCTTTAACTTTTTAACGGATGTAACGTTATGCAATCACCGGAAAGGATCGGCGGAAGGCTATCATACAGAAAATTACGTACGATATTCATATATCTGTCCTGCTTTACAAGCCGTCTACCATGCTGATCGATTTCCTTGCAAGCTGGGCAGGTCATTCTATTTTAACATTACAGGATCGCAGTCTAACACATGGCGGTAGGTACCGGCTGCGTTAAGGTAAAAGATTCGCGCCTTCGTCTCTGATTCTACTGGAATTTCGAACCGTTGAGCAGTTCGTACGTTAATTAAACGGACTGGATAGCTTACTGGCTCAACAACTAGCGCCTAACAGTGGACCTTGTGCTTGTAGCTCATAGTTGAATAAGACGGACAGCCTGTCTTTATCCATCAGACTCCTAATCATTTCTTTCCATCCATCCGAAGAAATTTTTTTATCAAAAATTGATTGAATTTTTCATGCTCACCTGCCTGATCGAGTAACCAAATTCCATACCTAGGCACCACCTCTTGAAATAAAGACAAACGATGCCACTTCATACATTTTTCAGATTTTTCTCAATATCCACCAATGCAGTGTAGTCATGAAAACTGATGAGACTCTATAATAAAATGAAATGATAAAATAAGGTTTTATTGGAACACATAAGTGTTAGCAAACTGAAATGAAACATTGGATTGGTCTATTGAATTGAACTTTGGTTTTTCTAGTTCTCGATTTAAATTGAAAGTCTATCTATTTACCACGGTTTATTGTAATGGTTGCTTGTTTAAAAACGAAGCAAACAATTGAACTTTAATTGAATGCACACGTATAACATTAAATAGAAGCGCATAAATGATCCCTGCTGTATTTCTTTTATTTTTCGAACCTCACTAGCATTTATTCCCAATCTGCTTGTTTAAGGATCTTGCTACACGTGCCGGCTTCTATTAAATTCCAGCACTTTGTTAAATCATTCAATGTTTTTTTTTTTTGGTTTATTGAACAAAAAACTACTCGAGTGCTCAATACATTAACATTATTCCAATGCGTTGATGTTCTACATACATATGCCAACTGTTGATCATAGAGTCCAAAATATTACCCAATATGTAAAATAAATTGTAAGATATTTAAGTAACAAAACTTGTTTGTTTAATTCACGTAGAACGGCCTGGCCGTATTGCTTCAAAACGTTAATCTTATCTAGTAAAAATAAAATTAGCAATACTTCACTGGTAACTCATGGTTTCATAATATAGCAGAGGTTAATTATGTCAAACCCGATGTATGTTTAATTTTCATTTTACAGACACAATTTCTTTATTAATTAATTAATCCTGATTTAGATACCGAATCACAATACAGGGCTCATGCTGTTACTAAGTTACGTCAACGCTCTCACCATCATTCTACCAATGGGATGTACAGCCGAAAGTGACGCCAGTTGGGTACGACCAAAAACCAAGTTATAAATTTTTATTAAAGCATGAAACATCGTCCTGAATAACTAAATCATTTACATTTTATGAAACATTGCGTGTCACAAATGTATAAAGCAAAAGAAAAACTATTCCAAGTAATTTTTGTTCCAATTTTTGCGAAACCAAATCAACACATATGTACGCTCCAAAAAGTGGAATGCGAATGGTCTGATGTTTCTAACATATGAAATGTCCTGAAAGATTTTTATCCAAAGCCTTCTCAGTCGTGTTTATTCGTCGCGTATCATTCAGCCACGTGTTTACTGAGAATTTTCTGAAAGTATTTTCTACTAAATGTTAATGGCTAATCCAACCTTTTCTTCTTCCGGCAAAAAGTGCTTTAGGGTAATGTGAAAGATATTCATTAACAAATCCAAGTTTTTCAAACATTTACTGCTAGGTGTGTTGTTGCTCTGTTATTCTTAATTCTTGGGTATAGCTTGGTTGCAATTCATTATGGTTATGAGACGAATTTTTTAAATGAGTCTCTATAAAATGTAAATCTTTTTAAAAGAAACAATAAATTTAATTCAAAATCAATACTCTCGCATTGTTTATTGCTACACTTTGCCAAAACCATTGTACCGATTTGAATTCAAATTTTTCTGCATATATGGTAGGTATGAGAATAAGATTTATAGTAGTTTTTATGCCGACAGGTGATCTATAAGTCGGATCATACTGTGCTACCTTATGCTCCGCTATTGAAGACTATATTACAAACAAATGAAAAAAATAAATAACTAAAACACACACGTAAGGTTATTTTAAATATTTATATTACTAACAATTTAAGTTGAAATGATACAATTTTGAAAAATTAAAATGCATTTTTTTCATTTGGTAATCATGTCAAAAATCATGTTTTTCATTTGGACATCAAGGAGACAAAAATTTCGTGAATGCAGCAGGAAAGTTGATATTCATCAAGCATATCTATGTGCACCAGTTTTGAATTTGTCTCATTTTTTTTTTTGAGAAACGCTTTCAACCAGCTTCATATGCTATTATTTATTTTTTTATTCATGAGAAGCTTTTATTTATTTGTCTGTGTACAAATATAAGTTATACACGCTTGAGATGAGAAAGACAATGGGGTGGTTAAATTACCATGCAAATACACAATTATGTGTTAGGTTATTATTTCGGTTGTAGTATCCATCTCCAAACATGTAAATATTATTTACAAGGGACATATAAGTGGTTCAGATATGGCCTTATCAGAGTTATACTAACACCTGTTTGTTCTAAAAAAAATCAATAAAAAGTTGTGAAAAATCATAAAACATTTTATTTTTACATACACCTGTTATACTTACGTCACTATTCTACACACAGTTTAATTATTCCTTTTTTGCACTATTAAAATTTATCCAAACTAAAATTGATGGAAACCAAATTTTTTTTTTTGGATGAATACATAAGCGTAGAGATCATTTGACATTTTTAAGATATAGATTTGCACGAGTACCTTTCGGAATCGGATACCTACTATATAAGAGCAAAAACAATTTTCAGAAAGCTAAACCTATAGAAAGTAAAGTATAATACAGCAATTAAGTTTCAGAAATTCATCAAAATTAACAGCTTTTAAAACACAACTAATTTACGCGAACTTAAGGGTTTTTTGTTTTGCTTCTAGAAAAGACTCAAATATTGAAGGAGTGAAGTGCCTAGCTCGCTTTGATTGACTGATTATTTTGCTCTTTTTTAATCAGTAAATTATTTTTAAGTATTTCTATAAAAGTGTCCCGTACGTAAGGCTGACTACTTTTCTACGGGTAAAATTAAGTCACAGAAAGCCAGAAATGGCAGGCCGAGACCTCTCGAGGTTGTAGTGCCAAAGAAGAAGACTATAAAAGTGTATTGTGTTATTTTCACACTAGATTCTTGATTTGAGCTATTCATGTAAACCGATTGTTTGCACCTTATAGGCAACCGGTATGCCATTCCCGAAGGCGGTCACGACCGAATGAATTAATGGAATGCATGCTATGGGTCTAGAATAGGAATAAAGATCCCTCAAAAAAGAACAATCAAGCAGTGCACACGTTTCTTACAACACCTCTTAAGACATTATTCTTAGATTTCTCCGCGGCTCTCCCCCGAAGTATATTGAAAAGATAATTTAATAAATTATTCCATATTTTTCCAACTTTTTGAGCATCTTCCATGCCAAATCCAATTTTGAAAATATATAAGGAAGGCCTTATTTAAAACTGGAATGAATATTGAATAAAAATGAATGTATTATTATAAATTTCAAAAAATGAAAACAAAATCGTCGATCGTAAAAACTTAAACCCAAATTCACAATTTCTAACTCGTCTATTTGGCCTTCTATAGCTTTCTATGATTTTTATTACCGGTAACTGGATGGTAGTCAGTCTTGCACACCCCCGGACCGCACCAATAGCATAATAGCATGCCAAAAAAGCACGATACGTCACTATCACATTTAGCTATCACATCAAGCTTTTGTTTTATTCCCAAAAACAGATTTTAGCTTGTTTAGTTTGATTAGTCAGATGAAACGTATCGTAGACATGAGCTCTATTTAAAAATTAATTTATATTAAGAATAACTAAATCAGGATAGAATTCAATATTTATAAATACAACAACCCGTAAAGACTAGCTTCGCGTGTATGGTAAGACATTTTGTGAATGATTCTGTGAAAAACCAGTAAGTAAATAATCAGTTGACATTTGAAAGAGGCATAACTTACATCAAAATACTTCTTTGTTCCGAAATATACGTTATATTGCATTTTCAAGGCATATGTTCGAGGTTGCAACCATGTATTCAACCGCTTACCAGTTCATGTAAATAATATTTATATATTTAGAGATGGATACTACAACCTGGCCGAATGCCGAAATAATAATGAACTCGAGGGTTTTAGGTACTTGCATGGTAGTATTAACCACTCCATTGCCTTTCTGCATCCAAGTATTTATAACTAGCATTTGTATATACGCTAAGAAATAATAGGTAATGGAGAGGGTTGAATGCATTTGTCAAAAAATAAGAGACAATATAGAAAAGTCTCAAATACATATACAAGAAGAATATCAATGTTTCTGCTGTAATCAGGACACTCCTTCTTGCCCTGAGAATCATGTATAGAATACAAAAAAAAGTTCCCCAGTATCTCGTCTGGTAATGTGGTACATAGAGAAGCATAGCAAACATACGGAACATTTAGCGGCATAATAACTACAGTAAACATTATTCTCATTCTTACCATAGGTGTACTAAAAATTAAATTGGAATCGGTAGAACTATTATCGTGGAATTTTGAAATAGACACTTCGACAGTATAAATTTTAAATTACTGACTGAATTCCTTAATACTTGCTGAAAACATAGTCTTTAATGAACAACCTCGATTCCCATAACGAAATGCCACCAACCTATAGGAGCCAAGCATAGAGTCGGATTTAGAATAACACAACTAAGAGTAAATGATTGGGAAACTTGGATTTGTTAATGAATATCTTTCACATCACCCGGAAGCGCTTTTTGCCGGAAGAAGAAAAGGTTGGATTAGCCATTAACAGTTAGTAGAAAATAATTTCAGAAAATTCTCTGTAAACACGTGGCTGAATGATACGCGACGAATAAACACGACTGAGAAGGCTTTGGATAAAAATCTTTCAGGACATTTCATATGTTAGAAACATCAGACCATTCGCATTCCACTTTTTGGAGCGTACATATGTGTTGATTTGGTTTCGCAAAAATTGGAACAAAAATTACTTGGAATAGTTTTTCTTTTGCTTTATACATTTGTGACACGCAATGTTTCATAAAATGTAAATGATTTAGTGTTATGTCCTTGGGTGCGTTTCGGATAAACGGCTTGAACACTGATACGACACAACATGAAATACACTTTAAAACTTAACGAACATTTATTACACGTTAAAACCCGCTTGCCCGACTTTGGCTGTTAACCCGTTGCTCGCTATCGACACACTGTCTCCGAGCGACGCAGGACACGTCAGCTGTTCGCTGTGACCCGCGTTGACCTCTCTTACGCACCTGACACGCACACCTCCGCATGTTGTCGCGCGACGCGAGCAACCCGGAGAGCCATGTCGTGCGACATCCATCTGCGTACGCAACATTTAGTTATTCAGGACGATGTTTCATGCTTTAATAAAAATTTATAACTTGGTTTTTGGTCGTACCCAACTGGCGTCACTTTCGGCTGTACATCCCATTGGTAGAATGATGGTGAGAGCGTTGACGTAACTTAGTAACAGCATGAGCCCTGTATTGTGATTCGGTATCTAAATCAGGATTAATTAATTAATAAAGAAATTGTGTCTGTAAAATGAAAATTAAACATACATCGGGTTTGACATAATTAACCTCTGCTATATTATGAAACCATGAGTTACCAGTGAAGTATTGCTAATTTTATTTTTACTAGATAAGATTAACGTTTTGAAGCAATACGGCCAGGCCGTTCTACGTGAATTAAACAAACAAGTTTTGTTACTTAAATATCTTACAATTTATTTTACATATTGGGTAATATTTTGGACTCTATGATCAACAGTTGGCATATGTATGTAGAACATCAACGCATTGGAATAATGTTAATGTATTGAGCACTCGAGTAGTTTTTTGTTCAATAAACCAAAAAAAAAAAACATTGAATGATTTAACAAAGTGCTGGAATTTAATAGAAGCCGGCACGTGTAGCAAGATCCTTAAACAAGCAGATTGGGAATAAATGCTAGTGAGGTTCGAAAAATAAAAGAAATACAGCAGGGATCATTTATGCGCTTCTATTTAATGTTATACGTGTGCATTCAATTAAAGTTCAATTGTTTGCTTCGTTTTTAAACAAGCAACCATTACAATAAACCGTGGTAAATAGATAGACTTTCAATTTAAATCGAGAACTAGAAAAACCAAAGTTCAATTCAATAGACCAATCCAATGTTTCATTTCAGTTTGCTAACACTTATGTGTTCCAATAAAACCTTATTTTATCATTTCATTTTATTATAGAGTCTCATCAGTTTTCATGACTACACTGCATTGGTGGATATTGAGAAAAATCTGAAAAATGTATGAAGTGGCATCGTTTGTCTTTATTTCAAGAGGTGGTGCCTAGGTATGGAATTTGGTTACTCGATCAGGCAGGTGAGCATGAAAAATTCAATCAATTTTTGATAAAAAAATTTCTTCGGATGGATGGAAAGAAATGATTAGGAGTCTGATGGATAAAGACAGGCTGTCCGTCTTATTCAACTATGAGCTACAAGCACAAGGTCCACTGTTAGGCGCTAGTTGTTGAGCCAGTAAGCTATCCAGTCCGTTTAATTAACGTACGAACTGCTCAACGGTTCGAAATTCCAGTAGAATCAGAGACGAAGGCGCGAATCTTTTACCTTAACGCAGCCGGTACCTACCGCCATGTGTTAGACTGCGATCCTGTAATGTTAAAATAGAATGACCTGCCCAGCTTGCAAGGAAATCGATCAGCATGGTAGACGGCTTGTAAAGCAGGACAGATATATGAATATCGTACGTAATTTTCTGTATGATAGCCTTCCGCCGATCCTTTCCGGTGATTGCATAACGTTACATCCGTTAAAAAGTTAAAGAATACAACACACCCAGATCCACTAGAGCCTAATTACCAAAACGGTTTCGGATGTGTCACACTATAATATGTTTAAAACACGACCGCGTTAGGTGTACGATCACATCTTTTATTACTGATTAATCACACATAATTTATCACGAGATTTATCAACACAAATTTTGTCTGCATGCAAGTGCACAATCATACAATGGTATGATATTCATCCAACGGGATGCTGCTGCTTCCGGCGGTGGAAAGAATTCGGTTGCACATTGTACCACCAGTACACCAGTATGAAACGCATACTGATAGAATTGCCGGCTGTTAAGGCGCATCGTCATAGATGCTAGCGCTGGTTACGGTGCGGCCACTGTTGCTTTAAACAGCCACCTCTGCATCCTCCGGTAACAAACATCCGACCGGCAGTTGAACCGGTCCGCAGCAAAGCAGCAAAGTGTCCACGCGCAGCCTAAACACGTTTTCACTAAATGTATGCGATGTATCATTAACGTATCGTAGAATATAACTGAAATAATTCCAAACAGCAACCAATAAAGGCGCATAATTAGTCACAAATCTTAAAAAAAGGTCGAGGAAAATAGACGATCACTTCCCTGCACAATAACAATCCAAATGCAAAATGTAAACAAACATACCCCCTCCGATTGACAAAACACGATTCGCGTGTGCAATAGACCTGACCATTTTCGAACTGTCAAATCTTTGTTTGGGACTCTATTTTACCTTTTTACCAAATTATTTGCCAACCAACTTTGACGGCTTGTTGTTGTTGTTGTTGTTGGTGGTGTGGCCTACACGCGCTACATTTCGTCCTTAAAGCAGCGGAAATGCACCGTTTCTTCACTGAAACCACTTTATTGGCCATTTATCACTTAACTGAAACACAAACCGCGCTCCGATCGGTTCACTATCACCGGGAAAACTGTGTCCATCTGAGTCTGCTTACCGCACTTATGTGCTGGAACCATAGGCCACTTATATACACGTTATTTCACCGATTTTGGAGCCGTTTTCACTTTTGTACTGTAAAACTTGCCATTTTACCTCCATTTTGCATAATATCTGGTGGATCAAGCACAATTTTGACCCACTTTTTTAACAATATAAAAACAGAGCGCACTTTGCACAGAGTGCCACGCGCACCGGATGACAGCTCGACACTGCTACAGTGACATAACACTGCCCAGGCACAACCAAGGTGTATGTATCTAGAGCAAGGTGTATGTATTTAGAACAAGGTGTATGTATTTAGAACAAGGTGTATGTATTCAGAAGGTGAATTTCTGTCGATTTCACACAGCAAACAGCACCATTTCCCAAGTTATCTGGTTCCCCTGTTTTCGTAAATTTTTTGGTAAATATATTCGTTAACATAACTTCCTGGAAAAGATTTACGAAATTCCAAACTATTTCGAGGATAACTTGTTTATGTTTGGATTCTGTTTGATTACATTTTGAATGAACCCTGCTCATAAAATGAACCGGAACCATGTACATCGAATGTAAACCGCTGATGGCGGACGGTTATCACAACGGATTTACATCCACGGAAGGCTTTCGGAAGGACTTATGGCGTATGTTTAGGAGACGGAAGGTTTCTGTTCGGTCCGAACTGGAAGAGAACGCGCGAAAGAATGGCTTTATGTTTAATAGTAATAGTAGTGTGTAGAAGACGTTATGTAAGTCGTAGTGCAAGAAGTATAAAAGTAAGATTAGCTAGTAAGGATCAAGGAATAAAGTTCAGATTGAAATCCGCATCCTAACGGAACGTGTGCGCGTTAAAGAAAATCACAGTAGCAGTACTTCTCACACATAGACATTAAAATGGTAAGGAAGTGTCAGAAAAACGATATGACAATGCAACAAGTTTATAAGAACGTAAAATACGGATGGTCACAAAATGTGTAGAGTCAATTTAAAGATTACGCTAAGCTTAAGAGTTATTTGGGAATCGAAAACGGAATGCTGCTTTTCCATGATAGAGTGATAGTACCATACAAACTGAAAGAGAAAACCACGCCACGCTGGCGAAGAGGATGAAAATGGCAGCAAGTAGCTAACCATGGTGGAAGAATATGGATCGGGATTTCTATTACGTCATTATTTTTTCCAATCTGTCATCCAGACAGATTATAATGAAAGACACATTCGCCACTAAATGGCAAGAAAATTTAAGTCCATTTGAGCGAATACTCATAGATTTTTGTTACTTCGAGAATAGCTCACAAGTGATAGTTGACGAAATTCATACAACTGTAGGCTCCCATAGTTTTAAGTACCTTATGTTTTTATATATCTGCATATATCTTGATTTAAATATGTCAAATGGAAATAAATACAAAATGTCCCCGCGGCTGGGCATTCAGAAACCGCCTGCCGACCGGACAAGATCGTTGTTTGTGTCGGACTTCTGCCTTCGGTCTTTTAGTACTTCCGAAACAAAGTAAAGTTAAATTTAGCGTTGTTTACAGAAGCTAACATCATGACAAGTATCAGGGCAGAGCGTGTTATCCAAGAGCAAGATACATTTTTCACATGTTTGAGAATGCCACGAGAAAAAGTGTTAGACAATGGGCCTCTTTTCAACTCAGGGAAGTAAAAATCATTTTAACATTCAAAAGGTACTAAAGTCAGCAAATCACCACCTTGCCCCCCACAATCTAATGGATAAGTGGACAGAGCGATGAGAACGGTGAAAGATTCAATTATTAGTTACATGATTCAAAATACTGAATTTCAAAGGAAATTAAATCAGTTTTTGATATCAGACTTCCATCAGAGTCTGAGATCATCAGAGTGTCAGATTTGATGTTTTACAAACGTAAAGCTGAGGTTATGGTGTCGAATTTCGACGGATCAACTAAGTTTTTTCTGTAAAATTTAGTTTCAAATGTTAGCAAGTCGTTTCTATCATTTGATCAAACGATAAATCGATTTTAAGCATCGTTTTGTTACTCCCATGACACTATGACCAAAACATTTTGTACAATAAAATAATCTTATTTATCACACTTTAAAATCGACCAAATTTTTCTTTTATAGTCTTGGACATCCGCTCTTTCGCATTTTCAACCTTCACATCGTCTAGCTTTGTTATAAAAACGTTGAATTGATTTGAGTCTAAATTTTTGTTAACTCCATTGAAGTTTTTTTTGCTCAATGTTTTGTGAATTTTTGACAAAAAAAAATACAATGAACATGAAAATTTATGATGTTGAGAATGCTTTTGCCAAAGTTTTGTAAGATAATAATAATAATAATATTAATTATAATAATTCAAACAATTTAAATTGTACATTGTAAAAATATCGCAAGCAGTCGTTTGAAAATCGGGTAAAGGAGTGGTCTTTTTCTATTGTCCATCACTACAAACACTAAAAGGCTTAGCCCTATCATTACATTTAGAGCGTCGCCCGCACGTTGCTTTTAATTTACAGCAGCAATGTTGTCTCAGAGGTGGGCATAGGTGCCTATGGTTGACTATGATTAGAAACGACCTGGCTCTACTCCCCTTGCCGCGACATTGCGATGAGTTTGTCCATTCTCTCATTCATCACATCCATCTGGACCCCCAGGCCTGTTATACGCTTCCGCAACATCTCCTTGTTTGTTACTATTACTGTACTTGTTTGTTACTATTACCTTCCAGCTCTTCGCATCCATCTAAAAATTCATAAAAAAAAATTGTTAGATATATTGCATTTGGAAAAATGTGCAATTTACTAATAATAATTACCTTTAACCAGCAAAAAAGGAACCACACGGAAAATGGGGTTCACATTGCGTGTTCTGCTTGAACGATAAAACTTTTGCTTTGAATTTGATGTGTGACAAACAGCAGCAAGGCGAAAACATAAAACGATCACCGCAATACTCACATACAGCGACCCATCCGGACTCCCAATTCGCGTACAACTGCCGATATCCGTCGTAATCCTGAAATGCGGCGGTTGAAGCACTGACCGCAAAACGATTAGTTTTAACACCTTCCTAGCACATTTGTCACCTTCACGCTTACTACCAAACACACTCAGCAAATTCGAGCAGTTATTCAAGCCCTACCTAACATCACAAACAACAACACATCCACTGGTCCTGTCGAGCAGTTTCCGCACAAGGTCCTCAGCTTTGTACCCAATTTTGTGCTCGTGTGCAACATTCCATATTGCTATCCCTCTTTGCCAGTATGGCAATGATCGTCTGTGCTGCTCTGTCAATTCTTCCACTGCCTGAGTCGATGTGTATACGTGTGTATGCCACTGCTCGACCGTGTAAACGCGCGGTATTGGTATGTATTGTCGCGTCGGTGTAGACTTGACAGGTACGGTGCCGGCACGTAAACAAACCATTGGCCGCAGTTGCTGTTATCGATTAGAATTGTGTTTAGGCAAAGCAACTTTGCCAGCCTAAACATCCGCGTCACGTCGAGATCGCTCCTGTATCGGAGGGACCGTCGCATTAATCAATTGTGTTAAAAATTTGCGGGAAAAACCTAGTGCAATGAAAGCCTTTGGCTCTCTTTCGGAGCCGGCGTAGGAAGCTTCCGGATGTGTTTCGGAGCCGGCATCGGATACTATCGGAGTGTTTAAAGAGGCGGATGAGGTCTCTGAGGGCCAAAGCCTCTTTTAATAAATGGTTTAAAAAAAGAGCTGTTTTGTTTGTGAAGCAAATAGTGGCAAGGCGAAAGAAAACACATATCACAATACATACAAACAGCGTGATCACACACACATGTATACCCCTGGAGCGCAAACGCTCACGCACACCACCCCATAAGCCCGAATCCGAACGTCCTCAGAATGTCCTCAGCCCATGTAAAAACATCCTCAATTTTGTATGGCCGGCGGGCTTGTGACACAAAATTAGGACGTTGCATGCGGATTCGAGCACTTGTATGACGAGTGGGCACGCACTTACCGATAATTTGTGTCACTCCAACAGTGCTTAAAATCAAGCACTTATCGCACACTTCATTTTACTCTTAGAGCCACTCTGAACCAGTAAACACACACACTCCAAAGTATATATCATGCACTATTTGCACCTGTCTGGATATTTGAGCAGTTTAGAGCAGTATTTTAAGCTACCGAACAATTCTAATAAAACAGCAGTACTCGCGAACGCTTAGATTCATTAAAATAACGCTCGAAAAAAATCGAGCACTTTTCGCCAACTTAAATCCACTCATAAAGACGCTGTGACGAATAATCTTACACCAAAGTATACGTGGCACTTTTGGCTCCAGCATCCATATTCGATCAGTAGTCGAGCAACTGCAACATGTCCCAGCAGACCCTCCCAGCCACCAACAGCTATTCCGAACACACTTCCGATTTTACCAGAAAAGCTGCTTGCAATTTGAGCAGTTTTATTTTTTGTCGCTTGGGTACTGGAGATTTCTGTGCGATGGGAAACCGTTTTTGCTTGTGTCAAAATTCGGAAGCCGGAGAGCCGTCAGCCAAACAATTTTCATAAATATCCGAATTTACACCGTTTTTCCGACGGAAACGGATTGCACACTCGGTTCACATCACTACAATTCAAACCGCACTCAATTCGATCCATAAATGAGCAAGTTATTTACACTTTTGCATTAAACGCGGTATATCCGCCACGTGGTGGTGCTGTCACACTACTGTCACACTTCTGCCACCTCCGTTTGATCACTTAATTAGCCCCCTTAAGACGTTTTTCACTGCGGTTTTTTGGGTTCGATCAATTGATTGCACACTACCACACCGGAAAGGACCGCTTCCGGACAGATCCGTGTGAAATTGGCCGCAAAAACACACACCCGACACTGCATCACCCCCACCACTGATGCACTTTTTGGACCACGTAGCTTTCGCACATTTTGGCCACCTTATCGACCGTTTTCACTCACTTCCAAACCCGGGAAATTATTTGCCAACCAACTTTGACGGCTTGTTGTTGTTGTTGTTGGTGGTGGTGTGGCCTACACGCGCTACATTTCGTCCTTAAAGCAGCGGAAATGCACCGTTTCTTCACTGAAACCACTTTATTGGCCATTTATCACTTAACTGAAACACAAACCGCGCTCCGATCGGTTCACTATCACCGGGAAAACTGTGTCCATCTGAGTCTGCTTACCGCACTTATGTGCTGGAACCATAGGCCACTTATATACACGTTATTTCACCGATTTTGGAGCCGTTTTCACTTTTGTACTGTAAAACTTGCCATTTTACCTCCATTTTGCATAATATCTGGTGGATCAAGCACAATTTTGACCCACTTTTTTAACAATATAAAAACAGAGCGCACTTTGCACAGAGTGCCACGCGCACCGGATGACAGCTCGACACTGCTACAGTGACATAACACTGCCCAGGCACAACCAAGGTGTATGTATCTAGAGCAAGGTGTATGTATTTAGAACAAGGTGTATGTATTTAGAACAAGGTGTATGTATTCAGAAGGTGAATTTCTGTCGATTTCACACAGCAAACAGCACCATTTCCCAAGTTATCTGGTTCCCCTGTTTTCGTAAATTTTTTGGTAAATATATTCGTTAACGAAACTTCCTGGAAAAGATTTACGAAATTCCAAACTATTTCGAGGATAACTTGTTTATGTTTGGATTCTGTTTGATTACATTTTGAATGAACCCTGCTCATAAAATGAACCGGAACCATGTACATCGAATGTAAACCGCTGATGGCGGACGGTTATCACAACGGATTTACATCCACGGAAGGCTTTCGGAAGGACTTATGGCGTATGTTTAGGAGACGGAAGGTTTCTGTTCGGTCCGAACTGGAAGAGAACGCGCGAAAGAATGGCTTTATGTTTAATAGTAATAGTAGTGTGTAGAAGACGTTATGTAAGTCGTAGTGCAAGAAGTATAAAAGTAAGATTAGCTAGTAAGGATCAAGGAATAAAGTTCAGATTGAAATCCGCATCCTAACGGAACGTGTGCGCGTTAAAGAAAATCACAGTAGCAGTACTTCTCACACATAGACATTAAAATGGTAAGGAAGTGTCAGAAAAACGATATGACAATGCAACAAGTTTATAAGAACGTAAAATACGGATGGTCACAAAATGTGTAGAGTCAATTTAAAGATTACGCTAAGCTTAAGAGTTATTTGGGAATCGAAAACGGAATGCTGCTTTTCCATGATAGAGTGATAGTACCATACAAACTGAAAGAGAAAACCACGCCACGCTGGCGAAGAGGATGAAAATGGCAGCAAGTAGCTAACCATGGTGGAAGAATATGGATCGGGATTTCTATTACGTCATTATTTTTTCCAATCTGTCATCCAGACAGATTATAATGAAAGACACATTCGCCACTAAATGGCAAGAAAATTTAAGTCCATTTGAGCGAATACTCATAGATTTTTGTTACTTCGAGAATAGCTCACAAGTGATAGTTGACGAAATTCATACAACTGTAGGCTCCCATAGTTTTAAGTACCTTATGTTTTTATATATCTGCATATATCTTGATTTAAATATGTCAAATGGAAATAAATACAAAATGTCCCCGCGGCTGGGCATTCAGAAACCGCCTGCCGACCGGACAAGATCGTTGTTTGTGTCGGACTTCTGCCTTCGGTCTTTTAGTACTTCCGAAACAAAGTAAAGTTAAATTTAGCGTTGTTTACAGAAGCTAACATCATGACAAGTATCAGGGCAGAGCGTGTTATCCAAGAGCAAGATACATTTTTCACATGTTTGAGAATGCCACGAGAAAAAGTGTTAGACAATGGGCCTCTTTTCAACTCAGGGAAGTAAAAATCATTTTAACATTCAAAAGGTACTAAAGTCAGCAAATCACCACCTTGCCCCCCACAATCTAATGGATAAGTGGACAGAGCGATGAGAACGGTGAAAGATTCAATTATTAGTTACATGATTCAAAATACTGAATTTCAAAGGAAATTAAATCAGTTTTTGATATCAGACTTCCATCAGAGTCTGAGATCATCAGAGTGTCAGATTTGATGTTTTACAAACGTAAAGCTGAGGTTATGGTGTCGAATTTCGACGGATCAACTAAGTTTTTTCTGTAAAATTTAGTTTCAAATGTTAGCAAGTCGTTTCTATCATTTGATCAAACGATAAATCGATTTTAAGCATCGTTTTGTTACTCCCATGACACTATGACCAAAACATTTTGTACAATAAAATAATCTTATTTATCACACTTTAAAATCGACCAAATTTTTCTTTTATAGTCTTGGACATCCGCTCTTTCGCATTTTCAACCTTCACATCGTCTAGCTTTGTTATAAAAACGTTGAATTGATTTGAGTCTAAATTTTTGTTAACTCCATTGAAGTTTTTTTTGCTCAATGTTTTGTGAATTTTTGACAAAAAAAAATACAATGAACATGAAAATTTATGATGTTGAGAATGCTTTTGCCAAAGTTTTGTAAGATAATAATAATAATAATATTAATTATAATAATTCAAACAATTTAAATTGTACATTGTAAAAATATCGCAAGCAGTCGTTTGAAAATCGGGTAAAGGAGTGGTCTTTTTCTATTGTCCATCACTACAAACACTAAAAGGCTTAGCCCTATCATTACATTTAGAGCGTCGCCCGCACGTTGCTTTTAATTTACAGCAGCAATGTTGTCTCAGAGGTGGGCATAGGTGCCTATGGTTGACTATGATTAGAAACGACCTGGCTCTACTCCCCTTGCCGCGACATTGCGATGAGTTTGTCCATTCTCTCATTCATCACATCCATCTGGACCCCCAGGCCTGTTATACGCTTCCGCAACATCTCCTTGTTTGTTACTATTACTGTACTTGTTTGTTACTATTACCTTCCAGCTCTTCGCATCCATCTAAAAATTCATAAAAAAAAATTGTTAGATATATTGCATTTGGAAAAATGTGCAATTTACTAATAATAATTACCTTTAACCAGCAAAAAAGGAACCACACGGAAAATGGGGTTCACATTGCGTGTTCTGCTTGAACGATAAAACTTTTGCTTTGAATTTGATGTGTGACAAACAGCAGCAAGGCGAAAACATAAAACGATCACCGCAATACTCACATACAGCGACCCATCCGGACTCCCAATTCGCGTACAACTGCCGATATCCGTCGTAATCCTGAAATGCGGCGGTTGAAGCACTGACCGCAAAACGATTAGTTTTAACACCTTCCTAGCACATTTGTCACCTTCACGCTTACTACCAAACACACTCAGCAAATTCGAGCAGTTATTCAAGCCCTACCTAACATCACAAACAACAACACATCCACTGGTCCTGTCGAGCAGTTTCCGCACAAGGTCCTCAGCTTTGTACCCAATTTTGTGCTCGTGTGCAACATTCCATATTGCTATCCCTCTTTGCCAGTATGGCAATGATCGTCTGTGCTGCTCTGTCAATTCTTCCACTGCCTGAGTCGATGTGTATACGTGTGTATGCCACTGCTCGACCGTGTAAACGCGCGGTATTGGTATGTATTGTCGCGTCGGTGTAGACTTGACAGGTACGGTGCCGGCACGTAAACAAACCATTGGCCGCAGTTGCTGTTATCGATTAGAATTGTGTTTAGGCAAAGCAACTTTGCCAGCCTAAACATCCGCGTCACGTCGAGATCGCTCCTGTATCGGAGGGACCGTCGCATTAATCAATTGTGTTAAAAATTTGCGGGAAAAACCTAGTGCAATGAAAGCCTTTGGCTCTCTTTCGGAGCCGGCGTAGGAAGCTTCCGGATGTGTTTCGGAGCCGGCATCGGATACTATCGGAGTGTTTAAAGAGGCGGATGAGGTCTCTGAGGGCCAAAGCCTCTTTTAATAAATGGTTTAAAAAAAGAGCTGTTTTGTTTGTGAAGCAAATAGTGGCAAGGCGAAAGAAAACACATATCACAATACATACAAACAGCGTGATCACACACACATGTATACCCCTGGAGCGCAAACGCTCACGCACACCACCCCATAAGCCCGAATCCGAACGTCCTCAGAATGTCCTCAGCCCATGTAAAAACATCCTCAATTTTGTATGGCCGGCGGGCTTGTGACACAAAATTAGGACGTTGCATGCGGATTCGAGCACTTGTATGACGAGTGGGCACGCACTTACCGATAATTTGTGTCACTCCAACAGTGCTTAAAATCAAGCACTTATCGCACACTTCATTTTACTCTTAGAGCCACTCTGAACCAGTAAACACACACACTCCAAAGTATATATCATGCACTATTTGCACCTGTCTGGATATTTGAGCAGTTTAGAGCAGTATTTTAAGCTACCGAACAATTCTAATAAAACAGCAGTACTCGCGAACGCTTAGATTCATTAAAATAACGCTCGAAAAAAATCGAGCACTTTTCGCCAACTTAAATCCACTCATAAAGACGCTGTGACGAATAATCTTACACCAAAGTATACGTGGCACTTTTGGCTCCAGCATCCATATTCGATCAGTAGTCGAGCAACTGCAACATGTCCCAGCAGACCCTCCCAGCCACCAACAGCTATTCCGAACACACTTCCGATTTTACCAGAAAAGCTGCTTGCAATTTGAGCAGTTTTATTTTTTGTCGCTTGGGTACTGGAGATTTCTGTGCGATGGGAAACCGTTTTTGCTTGTGTCAAAATTCGGAAGCCGGAGAGCCGTCAGCCAAACAATTTTCATAAATATCCGAATTTACACCGTTTTTCCGACGGAAACGGATTGCACACTCGGTTCACATCACTACAATTCAAACCGCACTCAATTCGATCCATAAATGAGCAAGTTATTTACACTTTTGCATTAAACGCGGTATATCCGCCACGTGGTGGTGCTGTCACACTTCTGCCACCTCCGTTTGATCACTTAATTAGCCCCCTTAAGACGTTTTTCACTGCGGTTTTTTGGGTTCGATCAATTGATTGCACACTACCACACCGGAAAGGACCGCTTCCGGACAGATCCGTGTGAAATTGGCCGCAAAAACACACACCCGACACTGCATCACCCCCACCACTGATGCACTTTTTGGACCACGTAGCTTTCGCACATTTTGGCCACCTTATCGACCGTTTTCACTCACTTCCAAACCCGGGAAATTATTTGCCAACCAACTTTGACGGCTTGTTGTTGTTGTTGTTGTTGGTGGTGTGGCCTACACGCGCTACATTTCGTCCTTAAAGCAGCGGAAATGCACCGTTTCTTCACTGAAACCACTTTATTGGCCATTTATCACTTAACTGAAACACAAACCGCGCTCCGATCGGTTCACTATCACCGGGAAAACTGTGTCCATCTGAGTCTGCTTACCGCACTTATGTGCTGGAACCATAGGCCACTTATATACACGTTATTTCACCGATTTTGGAGCCGTTTTCACTTTTGTACTGTAAAACTTGCCATTTTACCTCCATTTTGCATAATATCTGGTGGATCAAGCACAATTTTGACCCACTTTTTTAACAATATAAAAACAGAGCGCACTTTGCACAGAGTGCCACGCGCACCGGATGACAGCTCGACACTGCTACAGTGACATAACACTGCCCAGGCACAACCAAGGTGTATGTATCTAGAGCAAGGTGTATGTATTTAGAACAAGGTGTATGTATTTAGAACAAGGTGTATGTATTCAGAAGGTGAATTTCTGTCGATTTCACACAGCAAACAGCACCATTTCCCAAGTTATCTGGTTCCCCTGTTTTCGTAAATTTTTTGGTAAATATATTCGTTAACGAAACTTCCTGGAAAAGATTTACGAAATTCCAAACTATTTCGAGGATAACTTGTTTATGTTTGGATTCTGTTTGATTACATTTTGAATGAACCCTGCTCATAAAATGAACCGGAACCATGTACATCGAATGTAAACCGCTGATGGCGGACGGTTATCACAACGGATTTACATCCACGGAAGGCTTTCGGAAGGACTTATGGCGTATGTTTAGGAGACGGAAGGTTTCTGTTCGGTCCGAACTGGAAGAGAACGCGCGAAAGAATGGCTTTATGTTTAATAGTAATAGTAGTGTGTAGAAGACGTTATGTAAGTCGTAGTGCAAGAAGTATAAAAGTAAGATTAGCTAGTAAGGATCAAGGAATAAAGTTCAGATTGAAATCCGCATCCTAACGGAACGTGTGCGCGTTAAAGAAAATCACAGTAGCAGTACTTCTCACACATAGACATTAAAATGGTAAGGAAGTGTCAGAAAAACGATATGACAATGCAACAAGTTTATAAGAACGTAAAATACGGATGGTCACAAAATGTGTAGAGTCAATTTAAAGATTACGCTAAGCTTAAGAGTTATTTGGGAATCGAAAACGGAATGCTGCTTTTCCATGATAGAGTGATAGTACCATACAAACTGAAAGAGAAAACCACGCCACGCTGGCGAAGAGGATGAAAATGGCAGCAAGTAGCTAACCATGGTGGAAGAATATGGATCGGGATTTCTATTACGTCATTATTTTTTCCAATCTGTCATCCAGACAGATTATAATGAAAGACACATTCGCCACTAAATGGCAAGAAAATTTAAGTCCATTTGAGCGAATACTCATAGATTTTTGTTACTTCGAGAATAGCTCACAAGTGATAGTTGACGAAATTCATACAAGTGTAGGCTCCCATAGTTTTAAGTACCTTATGTTTGTATATATCTGCATATATCTTGATTTAAATATGTCAAATGGAAATAAATACAAAATGTCCCCGCGGCTGGGCATTCAGAAACCGCCTGCCGACCGGACAAGATCGTTGTTTGTGTCGGACTTCTGCCTTCGGTCTTTTAGTACTTCCGAAACAAAGTAAAGTTAAATTTAGCGTTGTTTACAGAAGCTAACATCATGACAAGTATCAGGGCAGAGCGTGTTATCCAAGAGCAAGATACATTTTTCACATGTTTGAGAATGCCACGAGAAAAAGTGTTAGACAATGGGCCTCTTTTCAACTCAGGGAAGTAAAAATCATTTTAACATTCAAAAGGTACTAAAGTCAGCAAATCACCACCTTGCCCCCCACAATCTAATGGATAAGTGGACAGAGCGATGAGAACGGTGAAAGATTCAATTATTAGTTACATGATTCAAAATACTGAATTTCAAAGGAAATTAAATCAGTTTTTGATATCAGACTTCCATCAGAGTCTGAGATCATCAGAGTGTCAGATTTGATGTTTTACAAACGTAAAGCTGAGGTTATGGTGTCGAATTTCGACGGATCAACTAAGTTTTTTCTGTAAAATTTAGTTTCAAATGTTAGCAAGTCGTTTCTATCATTTGATCAAACGATAAATCGATTTTAAGCATCGTTTTGTTACTCCCATGACACTATCACCAAAACATTTTGTACAATAAAATAATCTTATTTATCACACTTTAAAATCGACCAAATTTTTCTTTTATAGTCTTGGACATCCGCTCTTTCGCATTTTCAACCTTCACATCGTCTAGCTTTGTTATAAAAACGTTGAATTGATTTGAGTCTAAATTTTTGTTAACTCCATTGAAGTTTTTTTTGCTCAATGTTTTGTGAATTTTTGACAAAAAAAAATACAATGAACATGAAAATTTATGATGTTGAGAATGCTTTTGCCAAAGTTTTGTAAGATAATAATAATAATAATATTAATTATAATAATTCAAACAATTTAAATTGTACATTGTAAAAATATCGCAAGCAGTCGTTTGAAAATCGGGTAAAGGAGTGGTCTTTTTCTATTGTCCATCACTACAAACACTAAAAGGCTTAGCCCTATCATTACATTTAGAGCGTCGCCCGCACGTTGCTTTTAATTTACAGCAGCAATGTTGTCTCAGAGGTGGGCATAGGTGCCTATGGTTGACTATGATTAGAAACGACCTGGCTCTACTCCCCTTGCCGCGACATTGCGATGAGTTTGTCCATTCTCTCATTCATCACATCCATCTGGACCCCCAGGCCTGTTATACGCTTCCGCAACATCTCCTTGTTTGTTACTATTACTGTACTTGTTTGTTACTATTACCTTCCAGCTCTTCGCATCCATCTAAAAATTCATAAAAAAAAATTGTTAGATATATTGCATTTGGAAAAATGTGCAATTTACTAATAATAATTACCTTTAACCAGCAAAAAAGGAACCACACGGAAAATGGGGTTCACATTGCGTGTTCTGCTTGAACGATAAAACTTTTGCTTTGAATTTGATGTGTGACAAACAGCAGCAAGGCGAAAACATAAAACGATCACCGCAATACTCACATACAGCGACCCATCCGGACTCCCAATTCGCGTACAACTGCCGATATCCGTCGTAATCCTGAAATGCGGCGGTTGAAGCACTGACCGCAAAACGATTAGTTTTAACACCTTCCTAGCACATTTGTCACCTTCACGCTTACTACCAAACACACTCAGCAAATTCGAGCAGTTATTCAAGCCCTACCTAACATCACAAACAACAACACATCCACTGGTCCTGTCGAGCAGTTTCCGCACAAGGTCCTCAGCTTTGTACCCAATTTTGTGCTCGTGTGCAACATTCCATATTGCTATCCCTCTTTGCCAGTATGGCAATGATCGTCTGTGCTGCTCTGTCAATTCTTCCACTGCCTGAGTCGATGTGTATACGTGTGTATGCCACTGCTCGACCGTGTAAACGCGCGGTATTGGTATGTATTGTCGCGTCGGTGTAGACTTGACAGGTACGGTGCCGGCACGTAAACAAACCATTGGCCGCAGTTGCTGTTATCGATTAGAATTGTGTTTAGGCAAAGCAACTTTGCCAGCCTAAACATCCGCGTCACGTCGAGATCGCTCCTGTATCGGAGGGACCGTCGCATTAATCAATTGTGTTAAAAATTTGCGGGAAAAACCTAGTGCAATGAAAGCCTTTGGCTCTCTTTCGGAGCCGGCGTAGGAAGCTTCCGGATGTGTTTCGGAGCCGGCATCGGATACTATCGGAGTGTTTAAAGAGGCGGATGAGGTCTCTGAGGGCCAAAGCCTCTTTTAATAAATGGTTTAAAAAAAGAGCTGTTTTGTTTGTGAAGCAAATAGTGGCAAGGCGAAAGAAAACACATATCACAATACATACAAACAGCGTGATCACACACACATGTATACCCCTGGAGCGCAAACGCTCACGCACACCACCCCATAAGCCCGAATCCGAACGTCCTCAGAATGTCCTCAGCCCATGTAAAAACATCCTCAATTTTGTATGGCCGGCGGGCTTGTGACACAAAATTAGGACGTTGCATGCGGATTCGAGCACTTGTATGACGAGTGGGCACGCACTTACCGATAATTTGTGTCACTCCAACAGTGCTTAAAATCAAGCACTTATCGCACACTTCATTTTACTCTTAGAGCCACTCTGAACCAGTAAACACACACACTCCAAAGTATATATCATGCACTATTTGCACCTGTCTGGATATTTGAGCAGTTTAGAGCAGTATTTTAAGCTACCGAACAATTCTAATAAAACAGCAGTACTCGCGAACGCTTAGATTCATTAAAATAACGCTCGAAAAAAATCGAGCACTTTTCGCCAACTTAAATCCACTCATAAAGACGCTGTGACGAATAATCTTACACCAAAGTATACGTGGCACTTTTGGCTCCAGCATCCATATTCGATCAGTAGTCGAGCAACTGCAACATGTCCCAGCAGACCCTCCCAGCCACCAACAGCTATTCCGAACACACTTCCGATTTTACCAGAAAAGCTGCTTGCAATTTGAGCAGTTTTATTTTTTGTCGCTTGGGTACTGGAGATTTCTGTGCGATGGGAAACCGTTTTTGCTTGTGTCAAAATTCGGAAGCCGCCCACTCGTCATACAAGTGCTCGAATCCGCATGCAACGTCCTAATTTTGTGTCACAAGCCCGCCGGCCATACAAAATTGAGGACGTTTTTATATGGGCTGAGGACATTATGAGGACGTTCGGATTCGGGCTTATGGGGTGGTGTGCGTGAGCGTTTGTGGCTCAAATGTATGAGTGTATTGGTGAGACCGTATAATGTGTATGTGTTAGTGAACACTCTCGATACGCGTTATGAATGTCGTTGTGATATTGTTTTGCTTTCGCATACATTTATTCCTCTGTCAAAATTCAAATTCGAAGAATGGTGAACATTTTATTTTGCTTTAGTTCTGGTTCAGGATAGTCTTGTGACGAGTGTTCCGATAATTTTCGCAAAAAGGCAAGAAAAAACTGTTTTAAATAACACAGTGGAAAGTTAAAATGTCCCTAACTACGCTCTTTTCAATTTTAGATGGATTCCAAGCAAAATTCCGACTGCAACAACAATGTGCCGGTATCATCATCCGCGACGGGTTCGGCGCAGGAATTTCAATCCATGCGCCGAATGCTAGCGAACGTCCAGGTCCGGCAGGACATAATTACACAGGAGATTCGGCAGCTCAGTGGCAGAGTAGAATATATAGCCGGATTGGTGGAAGAATTTATGGGCAAGAAGCAACCACTAGCTAACACTAGCCAGCCTAACAAACCGGGACGATTCCGCTCTGTGGATAGTGTAGAAGATCTTCTTTTCCTGGAAGCTAAGCTGGAAGATGTACAAGAAAGAGAAGAGTTCATAAAGTGGGTAAAAATGAATATAGCAACAGACACTAACGAAAAACAGCGTGCTAGTGACACATTAAATTTGATTTTAGACCCTAATCTTTTATTGAAGTTTTCTTGGACAGGAAGGGGGAAAACGGAAAAAAAACCGTTTTGCGAATTAAAAAATATTTTGTTAGTTATTAAGGAATTAGGTGGTAATTGTACAGATACACAGGTAAAGGAATGGATAAAGTTAAAATTAAATCATAGTGATAATGTTAATAGAAATAAGTTTGTAAATAAGTCTAGTTGCCATGAGCGTAGGTCCCGTAGTAGTTAGGTAAGATAAGAATTAAGATTTAATTTTGTTGATGTTAAGTTGATGTTTATTATTAGATTAAGTCATTTTTAAGTTTTTGTTTAATTAGTAAGCCTAGCACAATATCCGTTCATAATAAATTAAAAACAACAGAATTATTTCTAAATTACGTGTTTGTTGGTCCAACTAAATATCACCATCCCGTTAATAAATAAATAGATGTTACATACTCACTTCTAAGTTACAAATCCATCCATTTGCTTAAACATGCAAATAATTCTGGTTGCCTTAAGCGTCCATCCCGTCCATTCCGTATTCTGTAAATAATGTGCATTATATAGTTTAATTGATGTGGTAGGATTAGCTACAATTTACAATCTAGTTTAATATTTCAATTCTTACTTTGTTGATGATAACTCAAATGTATATTCTCCTGAAAGATTATTCGAGTGTCCATAAAAACGAGCGATGTGTTAGGCGCATTCGTTCTCAAAGTTTCACAGCACTGCTCCTGTAAATGGTAAGGCAGAATTAGGTAGAATCTTGCTATAATTATGTAATATTTAATATAACTGATTTTTTTACTAGGAGGGATATCTTCATAATACAACCTGGATCAACCAACCATCCACGGGAAATGTGGGATTCATCGATCACAATCACTCGATACAAGTGTTACAATCGATGTCTTGCCCAGTAAACCCCTCCTCGAGTTGACTTAATCCAGGCTTGCCAGCACGCATTGCCATCGCAGTGAGTCCAAGAAATGATAGTTGAGTGCATTTAATGTAAAAAAAAGAAGAAAAAAAGGAAAAAGAAAGTATGTAGTGGGGTTTGAGATGGTAGTTATAGTTGGTAGGATTTTTGGGTATACCTTTGTTTGCCGCTTGTGATGGTTTGTGTCCACATGTGCTCCAAACGCAAGAAACTCGATGGGTGCATGGAAGTATAGTTAAAAGAGAAAAGGACGTATTTAGTAAGTGATGTTAATGCTTTGCTCAAAAACTCCCGAAGAATGAGCCAACAAAACCCAGAAAACGCAAAATTCAAACGATAGCTTCCGCAACACGGTGCCGTAAGCTACGCTTATCACACAATAAGTTTTCAGTTAGCTGATGAATGATTAGAAACGTCTTAGCCCTAACCAAACAAAAACAGCAACGTTCTAATGTTTTGCATAGTCTAAAAAACCAATAATCAGATGCACAAGTAGCATGGAAGGGGAAAAAGACACTTAACTGAAACTCGATTTGTAGGAAACAGTACATTAATTTTCATCGCATCTAACCATTTCTTTGATTGTGAAAGAATGCTTAATAATCGTCTGTTACATAAAATGCAATTGCAATGTGGATAATTATTGAATCATGGCTAGAAGTTTAAATTTAAAATATTCCAGATTATTCTTTTTGCATCCTATGAGTATAGCTGGTTACGGTGGCGCTGATCTTTAATACGATGACAGGAACGGTTACGAATTTTGTACAGATCGTTCCCCGTTCGTTGGGCCGAGTATCTTGCTGTGGTTAGGTAACGTAACGGCAGGCAGAAGCGTATCGGCCGTGACCTGGAGACCATATGCATTCATCGATCGGCTTCTCACACTATCATTTGCATGATAGGTGAGAGCCTTTGTTCGATATATCATGTGCACTTGCCAATAGACATCTTACACTATCATCCAGATGATGAGAGGTAAGAGCTGGCACCATTCCATCCAGTTCTCCAGGCCACGGCTAATGCGTGTGCAAGAAGGTGCAAATATAATAATGCGCAAATGTATCAGAAGACTATATTTTTTTCCTTGGCACTACAACCTCGAGAGGCCATTTCTGGCATTCTGTGACTTGATTTTACCCTTAGTAAAGTAGTCAGCCTTACGCACGGGGAGGCCGTCTGGATGGGATTTGAACCCTTGGCCTGCCGTGTGAACACCGGCGCCGTTATCGCCTAGGCCACTGGACCGCCCCATTTACAAGACTATTTTACTTTCCAAGAAATTCAATCACATGGTTAGATACAATGATAATTAGTGCACTATTTTCTACAAAACGAGCTACAACTGAGTTTAAGTTTTCCGCTGTATGCAACATAGGCAACTGGTTGTTGATATTTTAAACTACAGGAGAAGGTTGCAGTTTTTGTTGGGTTAGGGTTAAAAAGTTTCTCATAATTCATCAGCCAACTGATGACTTATTCAGTGATTTGTGTAGCGTACGGTACTGGGTTGCATATTGCTGTCATTTGAATATTGTTGCTACCGGGTCGTTATGGATTGAAATGCTAGAAAATCGTGCTATTAGTTGATAATGTGCTTACCTTTTTCCGTGATAGAAAAGCGTCCTGATTGAGCTCGTGTGTTTCCAGAGGATCGATGAAAGACGTGGTATACATGGAAACATAATTAAATTGGATACACAATACGTGGTTAGTTAGTTGCTACTGTACAACATTAAATCGATGGTATGCTTACCCTTTTGTTCGACATCGGTAAAATAACTTAAACAAATTTCGTCCCAGTTCCCCCATTTTCCGGTGTGGGCCCCCGGAAAAAAAGGTTATGGTTGTCGCGATCCATCATACAGGGAGAAAGAAAAAAAAAATGAAACTAAAATTGTGGAAGCAGTTCGATTTATGAGTTTTGCTTTTAAGTTACCTGTGCTGTTAAATTTGTATTTATTAAAACATTATGATGAAACTGATTCCCTCGACTTGCCGATCCGATGTCCGATGTTGAGTGAGACACAAACAATTTTCCGTCTGCCGGTGTTCGATACACATCTCCTCCTAGCAGTAGGAAAACGATGAGCAATGTGTAAAGCAGACTGGGTGAAAACGTATTCCTGGATTGCACCTGTTGAAATTGGAGCAAAGTATATGGGTTAAATAAAACGTAATTACAAGCACATTATACAAGCTTCAGAACCGATGCCTTACTCATTTTTTACTTTTTTTCCTTTCTGAAAAGGATGTGTTCCCTGGCGATTCGTAAGGGCATTATTCCATGTCGTCAACGTCTGTTGCTAATTGAAAAATGGTGCTCATTTCAACTTAGTTGGATTGTTGATCCTCATGCATCTCAACTGTCTTCCAACTGTGTACTAGGTTTTAATGACTGTGTAACAAAGGAATAAATAATATAAGTGGGGGTGTATCGTCTACAAATTCATCTACATTGAAATAAACTAGAGGACGAGGAGGCAAATTAACGGCTACTAATTTACATTTTATAGATTCTATGGTCAAGGTGACTGGTAATGATGGAAGAAAAGAATTTAGTTTGTAAATACCAATTTCACTAGATTTTAATTCAATACGCGAAACATCGTCTTCAATATTAACGTGAAAATAATCTACGTTATTTTCGTATTGAATGCCATGTATAATAAAAATATTTTGGGAGGAGATTTCCACCCTTACAAATTTAACTATTGAGTTAGATGTTGTTAATAACCACTGATCTTTAAACACAGGTTTTAAAACAAAACTGGCAGTAATATGCAACCCACAGCCATCCGAAGTTACACATGGATACACGTTTTTGTTTGAACTAGAGATTACATTCATCGAGGCAAACAGTTTGGATCTACCAGCTACTTGTTCTAAGCATTTAGAACCTTTCCTCACACACCTTTTAAGAAACTGTAAAAAGTTCTCGAAAGGATATGCCGAGAAGTTGTCCAATTCACCATGCACTTCAACGTCTTCATGAACGTGCAGAAGATTGTGTATGTTGCTGCTCATATGGGTGCGACCATAATGAATTGGGAAATCTAAAACAAATTTAAGAAGCATTCTACGTGCAAGAGAATGTAAGTGCGCATGGGTTGACGAAGAATAAATTGTAATACTACAAAAGTAGAGTAGATAATGATTATAGCCTACCTCATGCATGAAATCTTTATATATTACAGGGCTAACGTAGTGCAGAAAAGATCTAAACTCGGTTCCTTTCCAATACTGAATTGTTTCCAGCGATCGAAATGGTCGGTGTACTTCGGAAGGAAGCTTGGTTTTAACCAAAAAGTGAGAAATATTTTTTTTTTGATCACTTGTCCACCGATCAAAGCTAACCATTTTATTATTCATAAATCCCTGCAGAAATTTACGACTACCACCCAAATCAAGAAGATGCAATCGATCAGCAACTGGAAAACTCTTGATCATATCTAAACCTTCAATGTCTTCTAAGGGGGTATGTATTGTCTTATGGTGTTCTTTATCCTCTCTTGCACGGAAACTAGTATCAGTACGCGGGGGTGCAGGTGAAGGATTAAAAATTACCTTACCTTCGGGTTGCACATGCACTCCAACGGTAGTGCACTTCGTGCAACCGTGTTTACCCGAAAATCCCATAACAGACTTAATAAAAGCCCGTGCTGGTGAATCAGCAATGAAGGCCTTAATACATACTGGAAGTACATGATCACCAAACTGTATGCCTGTTGACCGTAAATTGTTAATTTCGTCAACTATTGGACGCAGGAATTGCTCGAGACTACCGGGTTTGGTTTGGCCGCTAAATACACCCGCTACCATTACCGGACAATCGGATATCTCTTCTACCTTGAATAGAATTGGCCAAAACTGAGTGACACTACTTTTGAAGAGTGGAAGTCCATCAATCGATACTTGAAGGCTTAAATTCGTCACTTGTGGAGGGCTATTTTTAAAAACATTTCTAAGGGCAACCTCAATACCCGGATACCAAAAACGTCCACTTGCAACGGTTTGAATCTCATTGCTTACTCTGGGTATTTTGAGAAGCGAACGAGCGTCTTTCGGTAGATCAGGGTGTCCAAACTTTCTTAAAATCGCCAACAGCAAGTTGAGAAAACTTCGAGAAAGATGCCCTGCCACTGCCAAATATTTCAAAGCGTCTTTCAACGTTGAAAAATCGTTCAAGAAGCTATAAGCTTCCGTCCAAAAATCATCGCGAAGTTCAGCCGGTTCTTCTACTTCATCATAAATATCGTTAGTATTTACATCTATACTACTACCCACTATACCACCACCAACGCTATCTACTGATACAGTATTGGAATCATATAAAACATCTGTAAAGAAACATAAACGAAGCAAAATAAAAAATAAAATTAGACGTTTGAAGCTTGCTTACATCTGACTTGTTGCGAACGCGACCATTTGATACAAGTTATCAATAAATTAGGCGGTTTGAGTTTTAACCTTTTAAACATGTGTAGCAGAGCAATCACATTATTAACGATACTCAGTAGAAGCAGAGAAATATGTAAATTCATTTGAAACTTAATTCTAGAATGTGACCATTTACTTAAACTGTAACTTGCCGCATATGCACGCTGTAGGGTTAAATAAACCAATTCCAGAAAGGCTTGCCACATGAATCCACCCGAAAGCGTAACCAACGGACGCATAGTTATTAGAGACAATCAATACGTTTTTAACTATTTAACAATTACCACGTAAAATAGGTGTTTTTACGGATCTTCACGTATCGTCATAACAGTAATAACAACCCGAATGGCCATACGAATGACCTCGCATATCGACTTTGCGAAGCGAATGCTACAACATTGACGCTAAAAACACAACGCGACTAAACGGATTAGAACCCGGTGGGTTCGCGATTCCCGGATGGTGACGGAAAATAACTAATTTGCCTCTCGCCAGGGTTTATCTGAATTAATAGATTCTCTTGCAATGGCAGGATTAAAGAACGAGGAAACTCATTAATCTATCTTTCACTCTCGTAACACCAAACAAAAGCTTCTGTTTAGCACGGAAGAAAACTATACGAAACAGTGTATAAACTAGCTAACATAAACGATAGTAGCTGAGAATAGTTTTTTCTACAAAAATAATTATCGTTTCCGAAATGGGGTTGAAAACGAGGCAACTTTCACTGCACTGCACTTTTTCCACCCACTACACTACACTTTGCTTCTGCTCAGCATCGACAAATTTCGGTCGAAAACGTAAACCAACGCATAAAAGAACAAACGCAGTTTGTAACCATTTCACAAGCTTTAAAAATGTGCAAGCAAACCTAGAAAACCTGTGTAACTTACCTAAATTCATGGGCTCCGATGCCGGCTCCGTAGCAAAGCCGGAAGCCCCCGATGCCGGTACCGAAACAGAGCTGGAAGCCTCCATTGCATCACGTTCTTCCCGCATAATTCGTTCCTCTTCTTCAAGGATGAGACGGCGCTTTCGATACAGGGACGATTTCGACGTCATGATGTTTTTTTCGGCTGGTAAATTCGCTTTTCTAAAAAGAAACAAAATATATGTTAGTTCAGTTTGCCTCATAGATTGTTTATGTACCGGCATCGTACCTGTCAAGTCTTCACCGTCGCACCAATACATACCAATATCGCACTTCACGTAGAATTGTCGTGTTTTTACAAGGTCGAGCTGTAGCATACACAGGCATACACATCGACACAGGCTGTGGAAGAATTGACAAAGCAGCACAGACGATCATTGCCGTACCGGCAAAGAGGGATAGCAATATGGAATGTTGCACACGAGCACAAAATTGGGTACAAAGCTGAGGACCTTGTTCGGAAACTGCTCGACAGGACCAGTGGGCGGAGAGCCGTCAGCCAAACAATTTTCATAAATATCCGAATTTACACCGTTTTTCCGACGGAAACGGATTGCACACTCGGTTCACATCACTACAATTCAAACCGCACTCAATTCGATCCATAAATGAGCAAGTTATTTACACTTTTGCATTAAACGCGGTATATCCGCCACGTGGTGGTGCTGTCACACTTCTGCCACCTCCGTTTGATCACTTAATTAGCCCCCTTAAGACGTTTTTCACTGCGGTTTTTTGGGTTCGATCAATTGATTGCACACTACCACACCGGAAAGGACCGCTTCCGGACAGATCCGTGTGAAATTGGCCGCAAAAACACACGCCCGACACTGCATCACCCCCACCACTGATGCACTTTTTGGACCACGTAGCTTTCGCACATTTTGGCCACCTTATCGACCGTTTTCACTCACTTCCAAACCCGGGAAATTATTTGCCAACCAACTTTGACGGCTTGTTGTTGTTGTTGTTGTTGGTGGTGTGGCCTACACGCGCTACATTTCGTCCTTAAAGCAGCGGAAATGCACCGTTTCTTCACTGAAACCACTTTATTGGCCATTTATCACTTAACTGAAACACAAACCGCGCTCCGATCGGTTCACTATCACCGGGAAAACTGTGTCCATCTGAGTCTGCTTACCGCACTTATGTGCTGGAACCATAGGCCACTTATATACACGTTATTTCACCGATTTTGGAGCCGTTTTCACTTTTGTACTGTAAAACTTGCCATTTTACCTCCATTTTGCATAATATCTGGTGGATCAAGCACAATTTTGACCCACTTTTTTAACAATATAAAAACAGAGCGCACTTTGCACAGAGTGCCACGCGCACCGGATGACAGCTCGACACTGCTACAGTGACATAACACTGCCCAGGCACAACCAAGGTGTATGTATCTAGAGCAAGGTGTATGTATTTAGAACAAGGTGTATGTATTTAGAACAAGGTGTATGTATTCAGAAGGTGAATTTCTGTCGATTTCACACAGCAAACAGCACCATTTCCCAAGTTATCTGGTTCCCCTGTTTTCGTAAATTTTTTGGTAAATATATTCGTTAACATAACTTCCTGGAAAAGATTTACGAAATTCCAAACTATTTCGAGGATAACTTGTTTATGTTTGGATTCTGTTTGATTACATTTTGAATGAACCCTGCTCATAAAATGAACCGGAACCATGTACATCGAATGTAAACCGCTGATGGCGGACGGTTATCACAACGGATTTACATCCACGGAAGGCTTTCGGAAGGACTTATGGCGTATGTTTAGGAGACGGAAGGTTTCTGTTCGGTCCGAACTGGAAGAGAACGCGCGAAAGAATGGCTTTATGTTTAATAGTAATAGTAGTGTGTAGAAGACGTTATGTAAGTCGTAGTGCAAGAAGTATAAAAGTAAGATTAGCTAGTAAGGATCAAGGAATAAAGTTCAGATTGAAATCCGCATCCTAACGGAACGTGTGCGCGTTAAAGAAAATCACAGTAGCAGTACTTCTCACACATAGACATTAAAATGGTAAGGAAGTGTCAGAAAAACGATATGACAATGCAACAAGTTTATAAGAACGTAAAATACGGATGGTCACAAAATGTGTAGAGTCAATTTAAAGATTACGCTAAGCTTAAGAGTTATTTGGGAATCGAGAACGGAATGCTGCTTTTCCATGATAGAGTGATAGTACCATACAAACTGAAAGAGAAAACCACGCCACGCTGGCGAAGAGGATGAAAATGGCAGCAAGTAGCTAACCATGGTGGAAGAATATGGATCGGGATTTCTATTACGTCATTATTTTTTCCAATCTGTCATCCAGACAGATTATAATTAATTAATTCGCCACTAAATGGCAAGAAAATTTAAGTCCATTTGAGCGAATACTCATAGATTTTTGTTACTTCGAGAATAGCTCACAAGTGATAGTTGACGAAATTCATACAACTGTAGGCTCCCATAGTTTTAAGTACCTTATGTTTTTATATATCTGCATATATCTTGATTTAAATATGTCAAATGGAAATAAATACAAAATGTCCCCGCGGCTGGGCATTCAGAAACCGCCTGCCGACCGGACAAGATCGTTGTTTGTGTCGGACTTCTGCCTTCGGTCTTTTAGTACTTCCGAAACAAAGTAAAGTTAAATTTAGCGTTGTTTACAGAAGCTAACATCATGACAAGTATCAGGGCAGAGCGTGTTATCCAAGAGCAAGATACATTTTTCACATGTTTGAGAATGCCACGAGAAAAAGTGTTAGACAATGGGCCTCTTTTCAACTCAGGGAAGTAAAAATCATTTTAACATTCAAAAGGTACTAAAGTCAGCAAATCACCACCTTGCCCCCCACAATCTAATGGATAAGTGGACAGAGCGATGAGAACGGTGAAAGATTCAATTATTAGTTACATGATTCAAAATACTGAATTTCAAAGGAAATTAAATCAGTTTTTGATATCAGACTTCCATCAGAGTCTGAGATCATCAGAGTGTCAGATTTGATGTTTTACAAACGTAAAGCTGAGGTTATGGTGTCGAATTTCGACGGATCAACTAAGTTTTTTCTGTAAAATTTAGTTTCAAATGTTAGCAAGTCGTTTCTATCATTTGATCAAACGATAAATCGATTTTAAGCATCGTTTTGTTACTCCCATGACACTATGACCAAAACATTTTGTACAATAAAATAATCTTATTTATCACACTTTAAAATCGACCAAATTTTTCTTTTATAGTCTTGGACATCCGCTCTTTCGCATTTTCAACCTTCACATCGTCTAGCTTTGTTATAAAAACGTTGAATTGATTTGAGTCTAAATTTTTGTAACTCCATTGAAGTTTTTTTTGCTCAATGTTTTGTGAATTTTTGACAAAAAAAAATACAATGAACATGAAAATTTATGATGTTGAGAATGCTTTTGCCAAAGTTTTGTAAGATAATAATAATAATAATATTAATTATAATAATTCAAACAATTTAAATTGTACATTGTAAAAATATCGCAAGCAGTCGTTTGAAAATCGGGTAAAGGAGTGGTCTTTTTCTATTGTCCATCACTACAAACACTAAAAGGCTTAGCCCTATCATTACATTTAGAGCGTCGCCCGCACGTTGCTTTTAATTTACAGCAGCAATGTTGTCTCAGAGGTGGGCATAGGTGCCTATGGTTGACTATGATTAGAAACGACCTGGCTCTACTCCCCTTGCCGCGACATTGCGATGAGTTTGTCCATTCTCTCATTCATCACATCCATCTGGACCCCCAGGCCTGTTATACGCTTCCGCAACATCTCCTTGTTTGTTACTATTACTGTACTTGTTTGTTACTATTACCTTCCAGCTCTTCGCATCCATCTAAAATTCATAAAAAAATTGTTAGATATATTGCATTTGGAAAAATGTGCAATTTACTAATAATAATTACCTTTAACCAGCAAAAAAGGAACCACACGGAAAATGGGGTTCACATTGCGTGTTCTGCTTGAACGATAAAACTTTTGCTTTGAATTTGATGTGTGACAAACAGCAGCAAGGCGAAAACATAAAACGATCACCGCAATACTCACATACAGCGACCCATCCGGACTCCCAATTCGCGTACAACTGCCGATATCCGTCGTAATCCTGAAATGCGGCGGTTGAAGCACTGACCGCAAAACGATTAGTTTTAACACCTTCCTAGCACATTTGTCACCTTCACGCTTACTACCAAACACACTCAGCAAATTCGAGCAGTTATTCAAGCCCTACCTAACATCACAAACAACAACACACGCACTTACCGATAATTTGTGTCACTCCAACAGTGCTTAAAATCAAGCACTTATCGCACACTTCATTTTACTCTTAGAGCCACTCTGAACCAGTAAACACACACACTCCAAAGTATATATCATGCACTATTTGCACCTGTCTGGATATTTGAGCAGTTTAGAGCAGTATTTTAAGCTACCGAACAATTCTAATAAAACAGCAGTACTCGCGAACGCTTAGATTCATTAAAATAACGCTCGAAAAAAATCGAGCACTTTTCGCCAACTTAAATCCACTCATAAAGACGCTGTGACGAATAATCTTACACCAAAGTATACGTGGCACTTTTGGCTCCAGCATCCATATTCGATCAGTAGTCGAGCAACTGCAACATGTCCCAGCAGACCCTCCCAGCCACCAACAGCTATTCCGAACACACTTCCGATTTTACCAGAAAAGCTGCTTGCAATTTGAGCAGTTTTATTTTTTGTCGCTTGGGTACTGGAGATTTCTGTGCGATGGGAAACCGTTTTTGCTTGTGTCAAAATTCGGAAGCCGGAGAGCCGTCAGCCAAACAATTTTCATAAATATCCGAATTTACACCGTTTTTCCGACGGAAACGGATTGCACACTCGGTTCACATCACTACAATTCAAACCGCACTCAATTCGATCCATAAATGAGCAAGTTATTTACACTTTTGCATTAAACGCGGTATATCCGCCACGTGGTGGTGCTGTCACACTACTGTCACACTTCTGCCACCTCCGTTTGATCACTTAATTAGTCCCCTTAAGACGTTTTTCACTGCGGTTTTTTGGGTTCGATCAATTCCCAGGCTCCAAATGACAGATGAAAAGACGTCTTTTCGTGGTCTTTTCACCCACGAAAAGACCACGAAAAGACGTCTTAATAACACCTCATCGGACCAACTGTCATGGCGTGGTAATGTATACATCTTGGTCTTAATGTATACAACTTGGTTGGTAAAGAAAATAAAAACGTGCCGTTTTCAAGCAAGTAAAAACGAAAAAAAATCTTGTTTTTTTCTTATAGCTGTCATTTATTTAAAATTCATACTTATTCATTCATATGCCATAGCTGTGTGTAGTACCCCCCCTTTACCGGTGGCTATCCTATCTTTTTCTGTGTTATCAATTATATAGGGTTATAAGTTGATTTGAACTTGTGCTTACCGAGTTGCTTGTCCTCCATCTGATCCGTGTGAGCTATTGCGGTTGTGTTGTGTCGAGACGTAAACATCCAATAAGAGAAGCAACCAAGCAACATGGAAAAGTATGTATTTTTAAAATACATGTAACAAAGGATTCGATGTATAATATATTTATCTCTTTGTTCGTGTTTTAACGATGTGGCGAATCATTTAGCACACCACGCAAGATTGTGGTGCTCAATATGAGAGACGGAAAATATGTTTTATCCGAGAAGCCGCAGCCTACAGGTATAAAAAATATTGGTTCATAAAACTTTAGAGCAGTATTGAGAGTAATATGTATTGTTTTTCATCGTTGTGTTACAGCTTCCTCATCACAACCAACACTACATCCAGATTTTATAAAACAACTACCGACGGCAAAAAATACATCAAAGAACATCCAACCTGCAACAAACATCGTTCACCGCAGTGTTTCCGCAGGTTTGTATGGTTTTCTCGGCATGCGTTTAAAAGATTGGGAGCAGTATTAAAAGTAATATGTATTGTTTTTCATCGTTGTGTTACAGCTTCCTCATCACAACCAACACTACATCCAGATTTTATAAAACAACTACCGACGGCAAAAAATACATCAAAGAACATCCAACCTGCAACAAACATCGTTCACCGCAGTGTTTCCGCAGGTTTGTATGGTTTTCTCGGCATGCGTTTAAAAGATTGGGAGCAGTATTAAAAGTAATATGTATTGTTTTTCATCGTTGTGTTACAGCTTCCTCATCACAACCAACACTACATCCAGATTTTATAAAACAACTACCAACGGCAAAAAATATATCCAAGAACATCCAACCTGCAACAAACATCGTTCACCGCAATGTTTCCGCATCCATTTCGGATTCCATTTTTTCCGCATCCAACAAACCCAACATTTCCAAACCCATAAGCAGCAATAGTCCCATAAATCTAGAGACAACAAAATCTTCTATAGACGCAGGATTGCGCGATCTTTTAGTTTCAATTGGACAGAAAATGGATGACATGACAAAAAAAATTACAAATTTGGACCAGAAACTTAATGAAATAGAAACTAACCACGCCAACAGGGTTCGAGTTGTTGAGAAAAATCAAGCAATTATTAAAACTAAGCTGGACTTGATCTTAGATAAAATCTCTCCTCGTCCAGGATTGGTAACAAATAGTTCATTCAACTGGGAACCGATCGCATCCAAAGAAATGTTGGATGCAGTGGATCAGCAGCTTAATGATCAACAGTACAAAAAAGAATTTGAAGAATATCTGGAATGCCAGCTGCCAACAGATAGCTCGGAAGAAAGGCTTCATTCAGCGATGGACATCATATTTGCCAGACAGTTTGTTATAGAGATGAGCTGGACGGGAATTGGACATCCGAACCAAAAAATTCCGTTGTTTGGATATAAAAATATTCTTGCTTTATTTAAGCACATTGGAACCTTTCACGGAGTAACTCCAACTCCTCAAAAAATTAAAACATTCTTCCAAAATAAATTGAAGCATGCCCGCCAAAGACTGAACCTAGAAGGTAAGATTAAATCCACGCACCACAGACATCAACATTCTCATTATTAGTGTTTTTTTGTTTTGTTATAAAGTTCCTTCACTTACTAAGTGTCCTTATTTTTTTAAATACATGTAATATGATGTAATATGTATGTTAATAATAAAAACTCATGAAAAATGTATCATGTATAATATGTAAATTTTTGAAATGTTATAATCCATAAATTATAGTAATTAAAAAGAACGATACAGAAAGAAAATCATATTAATTATTTATTATCTAAGAAATGCAAATATTAGCCTACGAGGGTATGAATTAATGGAACATATTGATACTCATTTTCTTTGGAAAGGGGAACAGCTACCAATTTACATCGTATATCCTCAATATTAACATCCAATTCCGTATGTTCCAGATCGCTCAGGTTTCCATGATGCATATGCATAAATTTAGAATTCAAAGGATATACAAAACAATCGTCTGTTTGAGACAATTTTTTCGCAACAATTTTTATGTTACGGTATTGTTCATGTGCAGTGATAAATTTGCACACATTACCACTTTTGGTCAAAAACCATTCGTTACGTTCCCCAGTTTTTAAAAGAAAGGCTTTGCGGACATGTAATGTTACTGTGCCAGTTCTGGTATGAACAGAAGGGAAATTTAAACATAGATTAGCTGAACGAGTGTTAAAAACTTCTTTTTCGGAAAGTCTATTTATAGTTTGCTCTAAGCATTTCCAGCCAGAACGCAATGAACGTTTTAAATGCTGCAAATGGTTTTCAAATGGATAAGAATATATGCTACTAATTGGACCAAATTGTTCAACTTCTTTGAATATATGTAGCAGATTGTGTACATTGCTTGAAATAAATTCCGGGCCATAGATATTTGCGTAATGTTTTACATAAAGTTGAATCAACGTGTTTGCTAAAGGCCAATGTTCTTTGTAAACATTTGAGGAAAACAAAGTTAAGCTACAAAAGAACAGCATGAAGTGCTTGTATTGTTCTTCATTTGTTATCTCTTTGAGTATAACGAAACTGGCATAAAATAGAAATGAGGAATATTCTGAGCCTTTCCAGTGCTTATAGTCACGCATTGAACGGAACTTTCTGTGAATTTCAATAGGAAGTTTGATGTTGGTCAGCATTGCAGACAAATTGTTAATTTGTGTATTGCTAAGCTTTTTTTTAACGCCAAATTTTCCTTCCATGAAACTTACGATCGTGCGTTTGGTGATACCTAAGTCTATCAAATGTAGTTGATCTGCGACGATTATTTGTTTGATAATGTCGAAGTTATTTAGTTTCAACAATGGAGTACAATATTTATGATGACCTTCGTAAATTCGTAATCTGAACCCATGATCTGTTCGCTCAAGTTCAGTATAACTGGAAAATGCAGTTCTTCCATTAAGGCTTCTTCCTTTCGTTGCGCATTTCAAGCAACCATCTCGTGAGTTGAAACCAGCAACACCTATTTAAAAAAGTATATTAAGTTCCATACAATTTTCAACGTAATCTTATATTTTGTCTTACCTTTAATATATGCTCGAGCAGGTGAATCAGCTATAATGACACGTAATTCTATGGAAATCTTTTTGTTATTGATGGTTATTCCATTTTCCATAAGGAAGTTAAGTTCATCAACGAAGGGCTGAAGAAATTGATCGATATCTGCTGGTTTTGTTGATCCGCTGTAAACTGCAATGGTCATTACCGGCACTTCTGGAATGTTATGAACGTTGAATAATATTGGCCAAAATTGAAGATTGCTGCTTTTAAATATGGGTAATCCATCAATAGAAACATTAAGTTCCAGCTTAGAATACGAATCGAGAGCTATATCGCTGCGGCTGAAAATACAAAACGTAACGTTTGTTATGTAAAGATTGTTGTTAACAACTTTTATTAGCTACGCACCTTAGTTCGTTGAGCAGACATCGTCTTATTCCGTTATACCAATACTGACTTCCGTTTATCGTTACAACTTCATTTGAGTCATTTCGATGAGTCTTCAGCAAAGTTCTAGCATCTTTTGGAAGATTACAAGAACTCACGTTTCGTATGATTTCCATAACTTGACTTATAGAATTATACGATTGATTGGTGGATATTGCCCATCGACGTAATTCGGCTTCTACATCATACCCTTCTGTGCGTTCTGTGTCCATTCTTTCATCGTCAGAGCTTTCAACTAAATAGTCCGTAACAAACTCATCACATTCAGGTTCGCTTGTCGTTTCACCGGCTTCTTCTGCCATCACATTGGAAGATCCTTCTGAATGATAATCCATAGGTGCATCGCCTGCGCCTTGGTTGCTTCCAATAACTGGAAAACAAAACATATGCCATGTTATAAAAGAAACTAACAATGATATTTGCCCGTCTTATACCGTATGAACTTCCTCCTGCAGCTAGCTCTTCGTCATTCTGCTCTAGCAAAGCTGCTCGGCGCTCTGTCGCATCGCGATAACGATACAAATATGAATTATATTTTACTCGTTTAGTGAATTGGTCACTCATTTTTACAAGATTGGTGATATTAGAAGGCACTGAGCAAAAACGTAATTAAGAAGCACTCGGAAAATTTTTGTTTATACGGATAGAAGTTTTCTTTTTGTAGCGCGTCGGCCAGTCTGACAGGCAAAACAACAACAATCGCTGATCAGGGAACCAATATCAACAATATCATTACTCTCGATTTTTAGATTAAAATTGAAAATTAATGAAAAATCTTTTAAAACCAAATAAAATGTACATGTTAAATAAAGACATGAGTTTTCTATATGTTTTTTTATGATTTTACTATTTATTATTAGGTAAAAAGCCGTATAAAGTTCATGAACTCGCTGACTTAGTATTGTAAACAGAGGGATTTGGTCTATTCATATGTTCCTTGCAGCCTGGGTTGATTGCACACTACCACACCGGAAAGGACCGCTTCCGGACAGATCCGTGCGAAATTGGCCGCAAAAACACACACCCGACACTGCATCACCCCCACCACTGATGCACTTTTTGGACCACGTAGCTTTCGCACATTTTGGCCACCTTATCGACCGTTTTCACTCACTTCCAAACCCGGGAAATTATTTGCCAACCAACTTTGACGGCTTGTTGTTGTTGTTGTTGTTGGTGGTGTGGCCTACACGCGCTACATTTCGTCCTTAAAGCAGCGGAAATGCACCGTTTCTTCACTGAAACCACTTTATTGGCCATTTATCACTTAACTGAAACACAAACCGCGCTCCGATCGGTTCACTATCACCGGGAAAACTGTGTCCATCTGAGTCTGCTTACCGCACTTATGTGCTGGAACCATAGGCCACTTATATACACGTTATTTCACCGATTTTGGAGCCGTTTTCACTTTTGTACTGTAAAACTTGCCATTTTACCTCCATTTTGCATAATATCTGGTGGATCAAGCACAATTTTGACCCACTTTTTTAACAATATAAAAACAGAGCGCACTTTGCACAGAGTGCCACGCGCACCGGATGACAGCTCGACACTGCTACAGTGACATAACACTGCCCAGGCACAACCAAGGTGTATGTATCTAGAGCAAGGTGTATGTATTTAGAACAAGGTGTATGTATTCAGAAGGTGAATTTCTGTCGATTTCACACAGCAAACAGCACCATTTCCCAAGTTATCTGGTTCCCCTGTTTTCGTAAATTTTTTGGTAAATATATTCGTTAACGAAACTTCCTGGAAAAGATTTACGAAATTCCAAACTATTTCGAGGATAACTTGTTTATGTTTGGATTCTGTTTGATTACATTTTGAATGAACCCTGCTCATAAAATGAACCGGAACCATGTACATCGAATGTAAACCGCTGATGGCGGACGGTTATCACAACGGATTTACATCCACGGAAGGCTTTCGGAAGGACTTATGGCGTATGTTTAGGAGACGGAAGGTTTCTGTTCGGTCCGAACTGGAAGAGAACGCGCGAAAGAATGGCTTTATGTTTAATAGTAATAGTAGTGTGTAGAAGACGTTATGTAAGTCGTAGTGCAAGAAGTATAAAAGTAAGGTTAGCTAGTAAGGATCAAGGAATAAAGTTCAGATTGAAATCCGCATCCTAACGGAACGTGTGCGCGTTAAAGAAAATCACAGTAGCAGTACTTCTCACACATAGACATTAAAATGGTAAGGAAGTGTCAGAAAAACGATATGACAATGCAACAAGTTTATAAGAACGTAAAATACGGATGGTCACAAAATGTGTAGAGTCAATTTAAAGATTACGCTAAGCTTAAGAGTTATTTGGGAATCGAAAACGGAATGCTGCTTTTCCATGATAGAGTGATAGTACCATACAAACTGAAAGAGAAAACCACGCCACGCTGGCGAAGAGGATGAAAATGGCAGCAAGTAGCTAACCATGGTGGAAGAATATGGATCGGGATTTCTATTACGTCATTATTTTTTCCAATCTCTCATCCAGACAGATTATAATGAAAGACACATTCGCCACTAAATGGCAAGAAAATTTAAGTCCATTTGAGCGAATACTCATAGATTTTTGTTACTTCGAGAATAGCTCACAAGTGATAGTTGACGAAATTCATACAACTGTAGGCTCCCATAGTTTTAAGTACCTTATGTTTTTATATATCTGCATATATCTTGATTTAAATATGTCAAATGGAAATAAATACAAAATGTCCCCGCGGCTGGGCATTCAGAAACCGCCTGCCGACCGGACAAGATCGTTGTTTGTGTCGGACTTCTGCCTTCGGTCTTTTAGTACTTCCGAAACAAAGTAAAGTTAAATTTAGCGTTGTTTACAGAAGCTAACATCATGACAAGTATCAGGGCAGAGCGTGTTATCCAAGAGCAAGATATATTTTTCACATGTTTGAGAATGCCACGAGAAAAAGTGTTAGACAATGGGCCTCTTTTCAACTCAGGGAAGTAAAAATCATTTTAACATTCAAAAGGTACTAAAGTCAGCAAATCACCACCTTGCCCCCCACAATCTAATGGATAAGTGGACAGAGCGATGAGAACGGTGAAAGATTCAATTATTAGTTACATGATTCAAAATACTGAATTTCAAAGGAAATTAAATCAGTTTTTGATATCAGACTTCCATCAGAGTCTGAGATCATCAGAGTGTCAGATTTGATGTTTTACAAACGTAAAGCTGAGGTTATGGTGTCGAATTTCGACGGATCAACTAAGTTTTTTCTGTAAAATTTAGTTTCAAATGTTAGCAAGTCGTTTCTATCATTTGATCAAACGATAAATCGATTTTAAGCATCGTTTTGTTACTCCCATGACACTATGACCAAAACATTTTGTACAATAAAATAATCTTATTTATCACACTTTAAAATCGACCAAATTTTTCTTTTATAGTCTTGGACATCCGCTCTTTCGCATTTTCAACCTTCACATCGTCTAGCTTTGTTATAAAAACGTTGAATTGATTTGAGTCTAAATTTTTGTTAACTCCATTGAAGTTTTTTTTGCTCAATGTTTTGTGAATTTTTGACAAAAAAAAATACAATGAACATGAAAATTTATGATGTTGAGAATGCTTTTGCCAAAGTTTTGTAAGATAATAATAATAATAATATTAATTATAATAATTCAAACAATTTAAATTGTACATTGTAAAAATATCGCAAGCAGTCGTTTGAAAATCGGGTAAAGGAGTGGTCTTTTTCTATTGTCCATCACTACAAACACTAAAAGGCTTAGCCCTATCATTACATTTAGAGCGTCGCCCGCACGTTGCTTTTAATTTACAGCAGCAATGTTGTCTCAGAGGTGGGCATAGGTGCCTATGGTTGACTATGATTAGAAACGACCTGGCTCTACTCCCCTTGCCGCGACATTGCGATGAGTTTGTCCATTCTCTCATTCATCACATCCATCTGGACCCCCAGGCCTGTTATACGCTTCCGCAACATCTCCTTGTTTGTTACTATTACTGTACTTGTTTGTTACTATTACCTTCCAGCTCTTCGCATCCATCTAAAATTCATAAAAAAATTGTTAGATATATTGCATTTGGAAAAATGTGCAATTTACTAATAATAATTACCTTTAACCAGCAAAAAAGGAACCACACGGAAAATGGGGTTCACATTGCGTGTTCTGCTTGAACGATAAAACTTTTGCTTTGAATTTGATGTGTGACAAACAGCAGCAAGGCGAAAACATAAAACGATCACCGCAATACTCACATACAGCGACCCATCCGGACTCCCAATTCGCGTACAACTGCCGATATCCGTCGTAATCCTGAAATGCGGCGGTTGAAGCACTGACCGCAAAACGATTAGTTTTAACACCTTCCTAGCACATTTGTCACCTTCACGCTTACTACCAAACACACTCAGCAAATTCGAGCAGTTATTCAAGCCCTACCTAACATCACAAACAACAACACACGCACTTACCGATAATTTGTGTCACTCCAACAGTGCTTAAAATCAAGCACTTATCGCACACTTCATTTTACTCTTAGAGCCACTCTGAACCAGTAAACACACACACTCCAAAGTATATATCATGCACTATTTGCACCTGTCTGGATATTTGAGCAGTTTAGAGCAGTATTTTAAGCTACCGAACAATTCTAATAAAACAGCAGTACTCGCGAACGCTTAGATTCATTAAAATAACGCTCGAAAAAAATCGAGCACTTTTCGCCAACTTAAATCCACTCATAAAGACGCTGTGACGAATAATCTTACACCAAAGTATACGTGGCACTTTTGGCTCCAGCATCCATATTCGATCAGTAGTCGAGCAACTGCAACATGTCCCAGCAGACCCTCCCAGCCACCAACAGCTATTCCGAACACACTTCCGATTTTACCAGAAAAGCTGCTTGCAATTTGAGCAGTTTTATTTTTTGTCGCTTGGGTACTGGAGATTTCTGTGCGATGGGAAACCGTTTTTGCTTGTGTCAAAATTCGGAAGCCGGAGAGCCGTCAGCCAAACAATTTTCATAAATATCCGAATTTACACCGTTTTTCCGACGGAAACGGATTGCACACTCGGTTCACATCACTACAATTCAAACCGCACTCAATTCGATCCATAAATGAGCAAGTTATTTACACTTTTGCATTAAACGCGGTATATCCGCCACGTGGTGGTGCTGTCACACTACTGTCACACTTCTGCCACCTCCGTTTGATCACTTAATTAGTCCCCTTAAGACGTTTTTCACTGCGGTTTTTTGGGTTCGATCAATTGATTGCACACTACCACACCGGAAAGGACCGCTTCCGGACAGATCCGTGCGAAATTGGCCGCAAAAACACACACCCGACACTGCATCACCCCCACCACTGATGCACTTTTTGGACCACGTAGCTTTCGCACATTTTGGCCACCTTATCGACCGTTTTCACTCACTTCCAAACCCGGGAAATTATTTGCCAACCAACTTTGACGGCTTGTTGTTGTTGTTGTTGTTGGTGGTGTGGCCTACACGCGCTACATTTCGTCCTTAAAGCAGCGGAAATGCACCGTTTCTTCACTGAAACCACTTTATTGGCCATTTATCACTTAACTGAAACACAAACCGCGCTCCGATCGGTTCACTATCACCGGGAAAACTGTGTCCATCTGAGTCTGCTTACCGCACTTATGTGCTGGAACCATAGGCCACTTATATACACGTTATTTCACCGATTTTGGAGCCGTTTTCACTTTTGTACTGTAAAACTTGCCATTTTACCTCCATTTTGCATAATATCTGGTGGATCAAGCACAATTTTGACCCACTTTTTTAACAATATAAAAACAGAGCGCACTTTGCACAGAGTGCCACGCGCACCGGATGACAGCTCGACACTGCTACAGTGACATAACACTGCCCAGGCACAACCAAGGTGTATGTATCTAGAGCAAGGTGTATGTATTTAGAACAAGGTGTATGTATTCAGAAGGTGAATTTCTGTCGATTTCACACAGCAAACAGCACCATTTCCCAAGTTATCTGGTTCCCCTGTTTTCGTAAATTTTTTGGTAAATATATTCGTTAACGAAACTTCCTGGAAAAGATTTACGAAATTCCAAACTATTTCGAGGATAACTTGTTTATGTTTGGATTCTGTTTGATTACATTTTGAATGAACCCTGCTCATAAAATGAACCGGAACCATGTACATCGAATGTAAACCGCTGATGGCGGACGGTTATCACAACGGATTTACATCCACGGAAGGCTTTCGGAAGGACTTATGGCGTATGTTTAGGAGACGGAAGGTTTCTGTTCGGTCCGAACTGGAAGAGAACGCGCGAAAGAATGGCTTTATGTTTAATAGTAATAGTAGTGTGTAGAAGACGTTATGTAAGTCGTAGTGCAAGAAGTATAAAAGTAAGGTTAGCTAGTAAGGATCAAGGAATAAAGTTCAGATTGAAATCCGCATCCTAACGGAACGTGTGCGCGTTAAAGAAAATCACAGTAGCAGTACTTCTCACACATAGACATTAAAATGGTAAGGAAGTGTCAGAAAAACGATATGACAATGCAACAAGTTTATAAGAACGTAAAATACGGATGGTCACAAAATGTGTAGAGTCAATTTAAAGATTACGCTAAGCTTAAGAGTTATTTGGGAATCGAAAACGGAATGCTGCTTTTCCATGATAGAGTGATAGTACCATACAAACTGAAAGAGAAAACCACGCCACGCTGGCGAAGAGGATGAAAATGGCAGCAAGTAGCTAACCATGGTGGAAGAATATGGATCGGGATTTCTATTACGTCATTATTTTTTCCAATCTCTCATCCAGACAGATTATAATGAAAGACACATTCGCCACTAAATGGCAAGAAAATTTAAGTCCATTTGAGCGAATACTCATAGATTTTTGTTACTTCGAGAATAGCTCACAAGTGATAGTTGACGAAATTCATACAACTGTAGGCTCCCATAGTTTTAAGTACCTTATGTTTTTATATATCTGCATATATCTTGATTTAAATATGTCAAATGGAAATAAATACAAAATGTCCCCGCGGCTGGGCATTCAGAAACCGCCTGCCGACCGGACAAGATCGTTGTTTGTGTCGGACTTCTGCCTTCGGTCTTTTAGTACTTCCGAAACAAAGTAAAGTTAAATTTAGCGTTGTTTACAGAAGCTAACATCATGACAAGTATCAGGGCAGAGCGTGTTATCCAAGAGCAAGATATATTTTTCACATGTTTGAGAATGCCACGAGAAAAAGTGTTAGACAATGGGCCTCTTTTCAACTCAGGGAAGTAAAAATCATTTTAACATTCAAAAGGTACTAAAGTCAGCAAATCACCACCTTGCCCCCCACAATCTAATGGATAAGTGGACAGAGCGATGAGAACGGTGAAAGATTCAATTATTAGTTACATGATTCAAAATACTGAATTTCAAAGGAAATTAAATCAGTTTTTGATATCAGACTTCCATCAGAGTCTGAGATCATCAGAGTGTCAGATTTGATGTTTTACAAACGTAAAGCTGAGGTTATGGTGTCGAATTTCGACGGATCAACTAAGTTTTTTCTGTAAAATTTAGTTTCAAATGTTAGCAAGTCGTTTCTATCATTTGATCAAACGATAAATCGATTTTAAGCATCGTTTTGTTACTCCCATGACACTATCACCAAAACATTTTGTACAATAAAATAATCTTATTTATCACACTTTAAAATCGACCAAATTTTTCTTTTATAGTCTTGGACATCCGCTCTTTCGCATTTTCAACCTTCACATCGTCTAGCTTTGTTATAAAAACGTTGAATTGATTTGAGTCTAAATTTTTGTTAACTCCATTGAAGTTTTTTTTGCTCAATGTTTTGTGAATTTTTGACAAAAAAAAATACAATGAACATGAAAATTTATGATGTTGAGAATGCTTTTGCCAAAGTTTTGTAAGATAATAATAATAATAATATTAATTATAATAATTCAAACAATTTAAATTGTACATTGTAAAAATATCGCAAGCAGTCGTTTGAAAATCGGGTAAAGGAGTGGTCTTTTTCTATTGTCCATCACTACAAACACTAAAAGGCTTAGCCCTATCATTACATTTAGAGCGTCGCCCGCACGTTGCTTTTAATTTACAGCAGCAATGTTGTCTCAGAGGTGGGCATAGGTGCCTATGGTTGACTATGATTAGAAACGACCTGGCTCTACTCCCCTTGCCGCGACATTGCGATGAGTTTGTCCATTCTCTCATTCATCACATCCATCTGGACCCCCAGGCCTGTTATACGCTTCCGCAACATCTCCTTGTTTGTTACTATTACTGTACTTGTTTGTTACTATTACCTTCCAGCTCTTCGCATCCATCTAAAATTCATAAAAAAAATTGTTAGATATATTGCATTTGGAAAAATGTGCAATTTACTAATAATAATTACCTTTAACCAGCAAAAAAGGAACCACACGGAAAATGGGGTTCACATTGCGTGTTCTGCTTGAACGATAAAACTTTTGCTTTGAATTTGATGTGTGACAAACAGCAGCAAGGCGAAAACATAAAACGATCACCGCAATACTCACATACAGCGACCCATCCGGACTCCCAATTCGCGTACAACTGCCGATATCCGTCGTAATCCTGAAATGCGGCGGTTGAAGCACTGACCGCAAAACGATTAGTTTAACACCTTCCTAGCACATTTGTCACCTTCACGCTTACTACCAAACACACTCAGCAAATTCGAGCAGTTATTCAAGCCCTACCTAACATCACAAACAACAACACACGCACTTACCGATAATTTGTGTCACTCCAACAGTGCTTAAAATCAAGCACTTATCGCACACTTCATTTTACTCTTAGAGCCACTCTGAACCAGTAAACACACACACTCCAAAGTATATATCATGCACTATTTGCACCTGTCTGGATATTTGAGCAGTTTAGAGCAGTATTATAAGCTACCGAACAATTCTAATAAAACAGCAGTACTCGCGAACGCTTAGATTCATTAAAATAACGCTCGAAAAAAATCGAGCACTTTTCGCCAACTTAAATCCACTCATAAAGACGCTGTGACGAATAATCTTACACCAAAGTATACGTGGCACTTTTGGCTCCAGCATCCATATTCGATCAGTAGTCGAGCAACTGCAACATGTCCCAGCAGACCCTCCCAGCCACCAACAGCTATTCCGAACACACTTCCGATTTTACCAGAAAAGCTGCTTGCAATTTGAGCAGTTTTATTTTTTGTCGCTTGGGTACTGGAGATTTTTGTGCGATGGGAAACCGTTTTTGCTTGTGTCAAAATTCGGAAGCCGGAGAGCCGTCAGCCAAACAATTTTCATAAATATCCGAATTTACACCGTTTTTCCGACGGAAACGGATTGCACACTCGGTTCACATCACTACAATTCAAACCGCACTCAATTCGATCCATAAATGAGCAAGTTATTTACACTTTTGCATTAAACGCGGTATATCCGCCACGTGGTGGTGCTGTCACACTACTGTCACACTTCTGCCACCTCCGTTTGATCACTTAATTAGCCCCCTTAAGACGTTTTTCACTGCGGTTTTTTGGGTTCGATCAATTGATTGCACACTACCACACCGGAAAGGACCGCTTCCGGACAGATCCGTGTGAAATTGGCCGCAAAAACACACACCCGACACTGCATCACCCCCACCACTGATGCACTTTTTGGACCACGTAGCTTTCGCACATTTTGGCCACCTTATCGACCGTTTTCACTCACTTCCAAACCCGGGAAATTATTTGCCAACCAACTTTGACGGCTTGTTGTTGTTGTTGTTGTTGGTGGTGTGGCCTACACGCGCTACATTTCGTCCTTAAAGCAGCGGAAATGCACCGTTTCTTCACTGAAACCACTTTATTGGCCATTTATCACTTAACTGAAACACAAACCGCGCTCCGATCGGTTCACTATCACCGGGAAAACTGTGTCCATCTGAGTCTGCTTACCGTACTTATGTGCTGGAACCATAGGCCACTTATATACACGTTATTTCACCGATTTTGGAGCCGTTTTCACTTTTGTACTGTAAAACTTGCCATTTTACCTCCATTTTGCATAATATCTGGTGGATCAAGCACAATTTTGACCCACTTTTTTAACAATATAAAAACAGAGCGCACTTTGCACAGAGTGCCACGCGCACCGGATGACAGCTCGACACTGCTACAGTGACATAACACTGCCCAGGCACAACCAAGGTGTATGTATCTAGAGCAAGGTGTATGTATTTAGAACAAGGTGTATGTATTTAGAACAAGGTGTATGTATTCAGAAGGTGAATTTCTGTCGATTTCACACAGCAAACAGCACCATTTCCCAAGTTATCTGGTTCCCCTGTTTTCGTAAATTTTTTGGTAAATATATTCGTTAACGAAACTTCCTGGAAAAGATTTACGAAATTCCAAACTATTTCGAGGATAACTTGTTTATGTTTGGATTCTGTTTGATTACATTTTGAATGAACCCTGCTCATAAAATGAACCGGAACCATGTACATCGAATGTAAACCGCTGATGGCGGACGGTTATCACAACGGATTTACATCCACGGAAGGTTTTCGGAAGGACTTATGGCGTATGTTTAGGAGACGGAAGGTTTCTGTTCGGTCCGAACTGGAAGAGAACGCGCGAAAGAATGGCTTTATGTTTAATAGTAATAGTAGTGTGTAGAAGACGTTATGTAAGTCGTAGTGCAAGAAGTATAAAAGTAAGGTTAGCTAGTAAGGATCAAGGAATAAAGTTCAGATTGAAATCCGCATCCTAACGGAACGTGTGCGCGTTAAAGAAAATCACAGTAGCAGTACTTCTCACACATAGACATTAAAATGGTAAGGAAGTGTCAGAAAAACGATATGACAATGCAACAAGTTTATAAGAACGTAAAATACGGATGGTCACAAAATGTGTAGAGTCAATTTAAAGATTACGCTAAGCTTAAGAGTTATTTGGGAATCGAGAACGGAATGCTGCTTTTCCATGATAGAGTGATAGTACCATAGAAACTGAAAGAGAAAACCACGCCACGCTGGCGAAGAGGATGAAAATGGCAGCAAGTAGCTAACCATGGTGGAAGAATATGGATCGGGATTTCTATTACGTCATTATTTTTTCCAATCTGTCATCCAGACAGATTATAATGAAAGACACATTCGCCACTAAATGGCAAGAAAATTTAAGTCCATTTGAGCGAATACTCATAGATTTTTGTTACTTCGAGAATAGCTCACAAGTGATAGTTGACGAAATTCATACAACTGTAGGCTCCCATAGTTTTAAGTACCTTATGTTTTTATATATCTGCATATATCTTGATTTAAATATGTCAAATGGAAATAAATACAAAATGTCCCCGCGGCTGGGCATTCAGAAACCGCCTGCCGACCGGACAAGATCGTTGTTTGTGTCGGACTTCTGCCTTCGGTCTTTTAGTACTTCCGAAACAAAGTAAAGTTAAATTTAGCGTTGTTTACAGAAGCTAACATCATGACAAGTATCAGGGCAGAGCGTGTTATCCAAGAGCAAGATACATTTTTCACATGTTTGAGAATGCCACGAGAAAAAGTGTTAGACAATGGGCCTCTTTTCAACTCAGGGAAGTAAAAATCATTTTAACATTCAAAAGGTACTAAAGTCAGCAAATCACCACCTTGCCCCCCACAATCTAATGGATAAGTGGACAGAGCGATGAGAACGGTGAAAGATTCAATTATTAGTTACATGATTCAAAATACTGAATTTCAAAGGAAATTAAATCAGTTTTTGATATCAGACTTCCATCAGAGTCTGAGATCATCAGAGTGTCAGATTTGATGTTTTACAAACGTAAAGCTGAGGTTATGGTGTCGAATTTCGACGGATCAACTAAGTTTTTTCTGTAAAATTTAGTTTCAAATGTTAGCAAGTCGTTTCTATCATTTGATCAAACGATAAATCGATTTTAAGCATCGTTTTGTTACTCCCATGACACTATCACCAAAACATTTTGTACAATAAAATAATCTTATTTATCACACTTTAAAATCGACCAAATTTTTCTTTTATAGTCTTGGACATCCGCTCTTTCGCATTTTCAACCTTCACATCGTCTAGCTTTGTTATAAAAACGTTGAATTGATTTGAGTCTAAATTTTTGTTAACTCCATTGAAGTTTTTTTTGCTCAATGTTTTGTGAATTTTTGACAAAAAAAAATACAATGAACATGAAAATTTATGATGTTGAGAATGCTTTTGCCAAAGTTTTGTAAGATAATAATAATAATAATATTAATTATAATAATTCAAACAATTTAAATTGTACATTGTAAAAATATCGCAAGCAGTCGTTTGAAAATCGGGTAAAGGAGTGGTCTTTTTCTATTGTCCATCACTACAAACACTAAAAGGCTTAGCCCTATCATTACATTTAGAGCGTCGCCCGCACGTTGCTTTTAATTTACAGCAGCAATGTTGTCTCAGAGGTGGGCATAGGTGCCTATGGTTGACTATGATTAGAAACGACCTGGCTCTACTCCCCTTGCCGCGACATTGCGATGAGTTTGTCCATTCTCTCATTCATCACATCCATCTGGACCCCCAGGCCTGTTATACGCTTCCGCAACATCTCCTTGTTTGTTACTATTACTGTACTTGTTTGTTACTATTACCTTCCAGCTCTTCGCATCCATCTAAAATTCATAAAAAAAATTGTTAGATATATTGCATTTGGAAAAATGTGCAATTTACTAATAATAATTACCTTTAACCAGCAAAAAAGGAACCACACGGAAAATGGGGTTCACATTGCGTGTTCTGCTTGAACGATAAAACTTTTGCTTTGAATTTGATGTGTGACAAACAGCAGCAAGGCGAAAACATAAAACGATCACCGCAATACTCACATACAGCGACCCATCCGGACTCCCAATTCGCGTACAACTGCCGATATCCGTCGTAATCCTGAAATGCGGCGGTTGAAGCACTGACCGCAAAACGATTAGTTTTAACACCTTCCTAGCACATTTGTCACCTTCACGCTTACTACCAAACACACTCAGCAAATTCGAGCAGTTATTCAAGCCCTACCTAACATCACAAACAACAACACATCCACTGGTCCTGTCGAGCAGTTTCCGCACAAGGTCCTCAGCTTTGTACCCAATTTTGTGCTCGTGTGCAACATTCCATATTGCTATCCCTCTTTGCCAGTATGGCAATGATCGTCTGTGCTGCTCTGTCAATTCTTCCACTGCCTGAGTCGATGTGTATGCGTGTGTATGCCACTGCTCGACCGTGTAAACGCGCAGTATTGGTATGTATTGTCGCGTCGGTGTAGACTTGACAGGTACGGTGCCGGCACGTAAACAAACCATTGGCCGCAGTTGCTGTTATGGATTAGAATTGTGTTTAGGCAAAGCAAATTTGCTAGCCAAAACATCCGCGTCACGTCGAGATCGCTCCTGTATCGGAGGGACCGTCGCATTAATCAATTGTGTTAAAAATTTGCGGGAAAAACCTAGTGCAATGAAAGCCTTTGGCTCTCTTTCGGAGCCGGCGTAGGAAGCTTCCGGATGTGTTTCGGAGCCGGCATCGGATACTATCGGAGTGTTTAAAGAGGCGGACGAGGTCTCTGAGGGCCAAAGCCTCTTTTAATAAATGATTTTAAAAAGAGCTGTTTTGTTTGTGAAGCAAATAGTGGCAAGGCGAAAGAAAACACATATCACAATACATACAAACAGAGTGATCACACACACATGTATTCCCCTGGAGCGCAAACGCTCACGCACACCACCCCATAAGCCCGAATCCGAACGTCCTCAGAATGTCCTCAGCCCATGTAAAAACGTCCTCAATTTTGTATGGCCGGCGGGCTTGTGACACAAAATTAGGACGTTGCATGCGGATTCGAGCACTTGTATGACGAGTGGGCGGAGAGCCGTCAGCCAAACAATTTTCATAAATTTCCGAATTTACACCGTTTTTCCGACGGAAACGGATTGCACACTCGGTTCACATCACTACAATTCAAACCGCACTCAATTCGATCCATAAATGAGCAAGTTATTTACACTTTTGCATTAAACGCGGTATATCCACCACGTGGTGGTGCTGTCACACTACTGTCACACTTCTGCCACCTCCGTTTGATCACTTAATTAGCCCCCTTAAGACGTTTTTCACTGCGGTTTTTTGGGTTCGATCAATTGATTGCACACTACCACACCGGAAAGGACCGCTTCCGGACAGATCCGTGTGAAATTGGCCGCAAAAACACACACCCGACACTGCATCACCCCCACCACTGATGCACTTTTTGGACCACGTAGCTTTCGCACATTTTGGCCACCTTATCGACCGTTTTCACTCACTTCCAAACCCGGGAAATTATTTGCCAACCAACTTTGACGGCTTGTTGTTGTTGTTGTTGTTGGTGGTGTGGCCTACACCCAAGGGGAAATTTTAGAGGATAAATATCTCCCTCTCTTTCTATTTATACACCTCTTCCGCTCGCACTCATGGATGATTTGTCACACACTCGAGTTTGGTTCATGATGACCTAAATGTTTACATTTTGCTCTCCTTTTATTATTATACCCATCTCGCTTACGCCTATAGATTCACCTTGTTTGGTTGAATATGTGTATGGGCATGTGTGCACTCGTACAGGGTTTGTCTCGTTACCTTACGATATGAGCGGCATATATTATACCGTCATTATTGTTTTTTCAATTCGTTCGAGTATTTTCATTCAATCCTGAAGTGTTTTTAGTTCTTCAATTTCTTTCACATGGTTTACGATATGATTTTATTGTCAAGACGGTAGGTTTTGTCGAAAATATGTATATAACAAATTGAAACACTTTGTACAAAATATGCCGTTCGCATCGCAAAGTGAATAGGCGAGCCCTGTATCTTTGATCGCTGATTTTTGGTCTGGCTGCTCATGGAGAAGGGGTAAGAGTTCATGCGTGATTTGATTAGAAGAGAGGGAGAGGTTGACAAAGCCGATCGTCTTCGTTCTATCTTCTCCGCCAATAAATGTTGCGGAAAATTTTATTCGGTTTCAAGTCGTGCGATTTGTTTTGAGCAATTTGTGCAGGCAGTGTTTTCGTCAATAAGAAAGGATGCTGCGGATCTTTCGATCGTCATAGGGATCGGCTCAGGATATGCCTTCAAATACCGTTACTACATTAACCTTCACGAAGACCATGTTCCGGACATAAATGGGGACGACACTGGAGCATTTCTTTGCCTGGTTCAGCTGGGCAATATGTACGTGATGCATTGCGCTCGTTCATGTTTTTATTGGTAAGTAAAAGCCGTAATTTTATAACCTATATAATACCTCTTCTGACCATACGGCGTCAAGCCGTCATAATCGAAAATAAATAAATAAATAAATAATACCTCTTCTGTATTAACATGTAAAGTAACCATTTTATATTTACATCTTGTATTTCTAGCACCTAACACTATCGCACTGAGCGGTCGGGATGGGCCTCCGGCTCGAAGGGATCATCGAGTACAAACACCAAATGGTTGGCCCTTGTACACTTTTTCACCTTATATAAAGAACTTTGTAGTAAGGAAGCTCCTCACTCCTCTTCAAACCTCTGAAACGGTATACAATCGACACCAACAGGAGATCGACTACACTGTGTGAACCATCTTGTCCAGTGCAACCAGGCAACAAAACATTCCTCTTCAGCAACAGCACCATCATAATCCGTGCTAGAAGCAACTCCAACTTGTTGTCGGGAGACTAAAAGATGCAAAATTGATTTAAAAAAAAAAGCAAACAAATTTGTGTAGAATGATGATTGATCAAACTTACTGTTAATGGAAGGCACTTTATACACAGAAGGACGGCAGGAAGAACTGAACGGAAAAAGAACACCCAATGCTGATTGCTGACAAGCCGCCGGTAACGTAATGACCAATTTGGAATCCGTGATCGAGCAGAGTCAGTGTTTAAGGCCAAGCACGTCTCCGGCATATGATATGCATTCTCCGATACCCATGGCCAGGTTCTCCTACGAGATACAGCGTGGGCTCACCCGCTAACTGTAAATGCACAATCCGTTGATATCCTCCTCACCTCATAGTTATCGTGATCCTTTTCCCGCTCCGTCTTCCGTGCCAACACCTCCCAACGTTCACCATGGCGCTGCAGAACTAAAAGGCAAAAAACTATAAGCCAGATATCTGGGATAAAAGCATATAATTATATTTACCTGATTAGATGCACTCATCGACTTTGTAGAGCAAACAGATTTTTGAATCTGAAAAATAAGAAAAGTTCAACCAATACAAGCCATTCCAGTGTCTAGTACGACTGTAGCATTGCTTTTTTTTTCTTCTTAACTACACCATGATCTGCTACGCGCAAGCGTACCACGCTCCAATTTATATTACGTGTACTTCATTCCTGCTCTGAGCAAGTGTGGTGGTTCAGTCTTCAGGCTGTGGTATACATGCACACGGCATTCTGTTTCTAATCTTACTCTTACTCACCCGTTTCAGCACAATGAAAAAGTTTCACACGCACAGATCACAGCTGATAAACAACACACTCGACGCCCACCCCCTCCCTCCAACCTTGCAGCGAAAGTTCCGTTGTTACACACAAACATAATACCACCACACAACGCGAAGAGTCTACGGACATGTAGAGAAGCAAAGCAAAATCAAGAGAGAAAAGAGCAAATACAGGAATAGAGGAACTCCCGAAAACACATGACGAGACACGACAATACACAATATATTGACAAAAAGTTATCCTCGAATCTTTGTTTACATTTTGCATGGCTATCCTCGAAAAATTTATCGAAACATAGCTTTTTCGAGTATAGTGAACTTTTGTTTATTTACATTCGATGAACATGGTTCCGGTTCATTTTATGACAGGGTTCATGCAAAATGTAATCAAACAGAATCAAGACAAAAACAAATTATCCTCGAAATAATTTGGAATTTCGTAAATCTTTTCGAGGAAATTTCGTTAACGAATGTATTTACCAAAACATTTACCAAAACAGGGGGAACAGATAACTTGGGCACGCGCTACATTTCGTCCTTAAAGCAGCGGAAATGCACCGTTTCTTCACTGAAACCACTTTATTGGCCATTTATCACTTAACTGAAACACAAACCGCGCTCCGATCGGTTCACTATCACCGGGAAAACTGTGTCCATCTGAGTCTGCTTACCGCACTTATGTGCTGGAACCATAGGCCACTTATATACACGTTATTTCACCGATTTTGGAGCCGTTTTCACTTTTGTACTGTAAAACTTGCCATTTTACCTCCATTTTGCATAATATCTGGTGGATCAAGCACAATTTTGACCCACTTTTTTAACAATATAAAAACAGAGCGCACTTTGCACAGAGTGCCACGCGCACCGGATGACAGCTCGACACTGCTACAGTGACCAAGGTATGTAGATATAGAAGGTAGAGTTGTTTAGAGCAAATTGACATTTCTCGACCTGACATAACAGTTCCGTGGTCATCGAGGGGAAGGGTATTGAGAAGAGTGATGGCAGCGTCGGAGGAGGCGCCGGTGGTGGTATCGCTTGCGATTTTTTGACGAAAAATGCAACCAAATATCGTCAATCTTCTGTGGAACAACATTTGATATGCGAAGATGACCCATAAATTAGCGAAATTGCTCAAGGGATTGAGAATCGAGGCTGTTTGTTCATGTTTGTTGCCCATACCATATGTTTTTGTAAACAAACTCTGACATAACTCGACTAAAATGTCGCCCTGTCAAATCGATAAAAATCCACCTTCTAAATACATACACCTTGTACAGTGACATAACACTGCCCAGGCACAACCAAGGTGTATGTATCTAGAGCAAGGTGTATGTATTTAGAACAAGGTGTATGTATTTAGAACAAGGTGTATGTATTCAGAAGGTGAATTTCTGTCGATTTCACACAGCAAACAGCACCATTTCCCAAGTTATCTGGTTCCCCTGTTTTCGTAAATTTTTTGGTAAATATATTCGTTAACGAAACTTCCTGGAAAAGATTTACGAAATTCCAAACTATTTCGAGGATAACTTGTTTATGTTTGGATTCTGTTTGATTACATTTTGAATGAACCCTGCTCATAAAATGAACCGGAACCATGTACATCGAATGTAAACCGCTGATGGCGGACGGTTATCACAACGGATTTACATCCACGGAAGGTTTTCGGAAGGACTTATGGCGTATGTTTAGGAGACGGAAGGTTTCTGTTCGGTCCGAACTGGAAGAGAACGCGCGAAAGAATGGCTTTATGTTTAATAGTAATAGTAGTGTGTAGAAGACGTTATGTAAGTCGTAGTGCAAGAAGTATAAAAGTAAGGTTAGCTAGTAAGGATCAAGGAATAAAGTTCAGATTGAAATCCGCATCCTAACGGAACGTGTGCGCGTTAAAGAAAATCACAGTAGCAGTACTTCTCACACATAGACATTAAAATGGTAAGGAAGTGTCAGAAAAACGATATGACAATGCAACAAGTTTATAAGAACGTAAAATACGGATGGTCACAAAATGTGTAGAGTCAATTTAAAGATTACGCTAAGCTTAAGAGTTATTTGGGAATCGAGAACGGAATGCTGCTTTTCCATGATAGAGTGATAGTACCATACAAACTGAAAGAGAAAACCACGCCACGCTGGCGAAGAGGATGAAAATGGCAGCAAGTAGCTAACCATGGTGGAAGAATATGGATCGGGATTTCTATTACGTCATTATTTTTTCCAATCTGTCATCCAGACAGATTATAATGAAAGACACATTCGCCACTAAATGGCAAGAAAATTTAAGTCCATTTGAGCGAATACTCATAGATTTTTGTTACTTCGAGAATAGCTCACAAGTGATAGTTGACGAAATTCATACAACTGTAGGCTCCCATAGTTTTAAGTACCTTATGTTTTTATATATCTGCATATATCTTGATTTAAATATGTCAAATGGAAATAAATACAAAATGTCCCCGCGGCTGGGCATTCAGAAACCGCCTGCCGACCGGACAAGATCGTTGTTTGTGTCGGACTTCTGCCTTCGGTCTTTTAGTACTTCCGAAACAAAGTAAAGTTAAATTTAGCGTTGTTTACAGAAGCTAACATCATGACAAGTATCAGGGCAGAGCGTGTTATCCAAGAGCAAGATACATTTTTCACATGTTTGAGAATGCCACGAGAAAAAGTGTTAGACAATGGGCCTCTTTTCAACTCAGGGAAGTAAAAATCATTTTAACATTCAAAAGGTACTAAAGTCAGCAAATCACCACCTTGCCCCCCACAATCTAATGGATAAGTGGACAGAGCGATGAGAACGGTGAAAGATTCAATTATTAGTTACATGATTCAAAATACTGAATTTCAAAGGAAATTAAATCAGTTTTTGATATCAGACTTCCATCAGAGTCTGAGATCATCAGAGTGTCAGATTTGATGTTTTACAAACGTAAAGCTGAGGTTATGGTGTCGAATTTCGACGGATCAACTAAGTTTTTTTCTGTAAAATTTAGTTTCAAATGTTAGCAAGTCGTTTCTATCATTTGATCAAACGATAAATCGATTTTAAGCATCGTTTTGTTACTCCCATGACACTATGACCAAAACATTTTGTACAATAAAATAATCTTATTTATCACACTTTAAAATCGACCAAATTTTTCTTTTATAGTCTTGGACATCCGCTCTTTCGCATTTTCAACCTTCACATCGTCTAGCTTTGTTATAAAAACGTTGAATTGATTTGAGTCTAAATTTTTGTTAACTCCATTGAAGTTTTTTTTGCTCAATGTTTTGTGAATTTTTGACAAAAAAAAAATACAATGAACATGAAAATTTATGATGTTGAGAATGCTTTTGCCAAAGTTTTGTAAGATAATAATAATAATAATATTAATTATAATAATTCAAACAATTTAAATTGTACATTGTAAAAATATCGCAAGCAGTCGTTTGAAAATCGGGTAAAGGAGTGGTCTTTTTCTATTGTCCATCACTACAAACACTAAAAGGCTTAGCCCTATCATTACATTTAGAGCGTCGCCCGCACGTTGCTTTTAATTTACAGCAGCAATGTTGTCTCAGAGGTGGGCATAGGTGCCTATGGTTGACTATGATTAGAAACGACCTGGCTCTACTCCCCTTGCCGCGACATTGCGATGAGTTTGTCCATTCTCTCATTCATCACATCCATCTGGACCCCCAGGCCTGTTATACGCTTCCGCAACATCTCCTTGTTTGTTACTATTACTGTACTTGTTTGTTACTATTACCTTCCAGCTCTTCGCATCCATCTAAAATTCATAAAAAAAATTGTTAGATATATTGCATTTGGAAAAATGTGCAATTTACTAATAATAATTACCTTTAACCAAGGTATATGGATATAGAAGGTAGAGTTGTTTAGAGCAAATTGACATTTCTCGACCTGACATAACAGTTCCGTGGTGATCGAGGGGAAGGGTATTGAAAAGAGTGATGGCAGCGTCGGAGGAGGCGCCGGTGGTGGTATCGCTTGCGATTTTTTGACGAAAAATGCAACCAAATATCGTCAATCGTCTGTGGGACAACATTTGATATGCGAAGATGACCCATAAATTAGCGAAATTGCTCAAGGGATTGAGAATCGAGGCTGTTTGTTCATGTTTGTTGCCCCATACCATATGTTTTTGTAAACAAACTCTGACATAACTCGACTAAAATGTCGCCCTGTCAAATCGATAAAAATCCACCTTCTAAATACATACACCTTGCCTTTAACCAGCAAAAAAGGAACCACACGGAAAATGGGGTTCACATTGCGTGTTCTGCTTGAACGATAAAACTTTTGCTTTGAATTTGATGTGTGACAAACAGCAGCAAGGCGAAAACATAAAACGATCACCGCAATACTCACATACAGCGACCCATCCGGACTCCCAATTCGCGTATAACTGCCGATATCCGTCGTAATCCTGAAATGCGGCGGTTGAAGCACTGACCGCAAAACGATTAGTTTTAACACCTTCCTAGCACATTTGTCACCTTCACGCTTACTACCAAACACACTCAGCAAATTCGAGCAGTTATTCAAGCCCTACCTAACATCACAAACAACAACACACGCACTTACCGATAATTTGTGTCACTCCAACAGTGCTTAAAATCAAGCACTTATCGCACACTTCATTTTACTCTTAGAGCCACTCTGAACCAGTAAACACACACACTCCAAAGTATATATCATGCACTATTTGCACCTGTCTGGATATTTGAGCAGTTTAGAGCAGTATTTTAAGCTACCGAACAATTCTAATAAAACAACAGCACTCGCCAAAGCTTTGGTTCATTCAAACAGCGCTCGAAAAAAATCGAGCACTTTTCGCCAACTTAAATCCACTCATAAAGACGCTGTGACGAATAATCTTACACCAAAGTATACGTGGCACTTTTGGCTCCAGCATCCATATTCGATCAGTAGTCGAGCAACTGCAACATGTCCCAGCAGACCCTCCCAGCCACCAACAGCTATTCCGAACACACTTCCGATTTTACCAGAAAAGCTGCTTGCAATTTGAGCAGTTTTATTTTTTGTCGCTTGGGTACTGGAGATTTCTGTGCGATGGGAAACCGTTTTTGCTTGTGTCAAAATTCGGAAGCCGGAGAGCCGTCAGCCAAACAATTTTCATAAATATCCGAATTTACACCGTTTTTCCGACGGAAACGGATTGCACACTCGGTTCACATCACTACAATTCAAACCGCACTCAATTCGATCCATAAATGAGCAAGTTATTTACACTTTTGCATTAAACGCGGTATATCCGCCACGTGGTGGTGCTGTCACACTACTGTCACACTTCTGCCACCTTCGTTTGATCACTTAATTAGCCCCCTTAAGACGTTTTTCACTGCGGTTTTTTGGGTTCGATCAATTGATTGCACACTACCACACCGGAAAGGACCGCTTCCGGACAGATCCGTGTGAAATTGGCCGCAAAAACACACACCCGACACTGCATCACCCCCACCACTGATGCACTTTTTGGACCACGTAGCTTTCGCACATTTTGGCCACCTTATCGACCGTTTTCACTCACTTCCAAACCCGGGAAATTATTTGCCAACCAACTTTGACGGCTTGTTGTTGTTGTTGTTGTTGGTGGTGTGGCCTACACGCGCTACATTTCGTCCTTAAAGCAGCGGAAATGCACCGTTTCTTCACTGAAACCACTTTATTGGCCATTTATCACTTAACTGAAACACAAACCGCGCTCCGATCGGTTCACTATCACCGGGAAAACTGTGTCCATCTGAGTCTGCTTACCGCACTTATGTGCTGGAACCATAGGCCACTTATATACACGTTATTTCACCGATTTTGGAGCCGTTTTCACTTTTGTACTGTAAAACTTGCCATTTTACCTCCATTTTGCATAATATCTGGTGGATCAAGCACAATTTTGACCCACTTTTTTAACAATATAAAAACAGAGCGCACTTTGCACAGAGTGCCACGCGCACCGGATGACAGCTCGACACTGCTACAGTGACATAACACTGCCCAGGCACAACCAAGGTGTATGTATCTAGAGCAAGGTGTATGTATTTAGAACAAGGTGTATGTATTTAGAACAAGGTGTATGTATTCAGAAGGTGAATTTCTGTCGATTTCACACAGCAAACAGCACCATTTCCCAAGTTATCTGGTTCCCCTGTTTTCGTAAATTTTTTGGTAAATATATTCGTTAACGAAACTTCCTGGAAAAGATTTACGAAATTCCAAACTATTTCGAGGATAACTTGTTTATGTTTGGATTCTGTTTGATTACATTTTGAATGAACCCTGCTCATAAAATGAACCGGAACCATGTACATCGAATGTAAACCGCTGATGGCGGACGGTTATCACAACGGATTTACATCCACGGAAGGTTTTCGGAAGGACTTATGGCGTATGTTTAGGAGACGGAAGGTTTCTGTTCGGTCCGAACTGGAAGAGAACGCGCGAAAGAATGGCTTTATGTTTAATAGTAATAGTAGTGTGTAGAAGACGTTATGTAAGTCGTAGTGCAAGAAGTATAAAAGTAAGGTTAGCTAGTAAGGATCAAGGAATAAAGTTCAGATTGAAATCCGCATCCTAACGGAACGTGTGCGCGTTAAAGAAAATCACAGTAGCAGTACTTCTCACACATAGACATTAAAATGGTAAGGAAGTGTCAGAAAAACGATATGACAATGCAACAAGTTTATAAGAACGTAAAATACGGATGGTCACAAAATGTGTAGAGTCAATTTAAAGATTACGCTAAGCTTAAGAGTTATTTGGGAATCGAGAACGGAATGCTGCTTTTCCATGATAGAGTGATAGTACCATACAAACTGAAAGAGAAAACCACGCCACGCTGGCGAAGAGGATGAAAATGGCAGCAAGTAGCTAACCATGGTGGAAGAATATGGATCGGGATTTCTATTACGTCATTATTTTTTCCAATCTGTCATCCAGACAGATTATAATGAAAGACACATTCGCCACTAAATGGCAAGAAAATTTAAGTCCATTTGAGCGAATACTCATAGATTTTTGTTACTTCGAGAATAGCTCACAAGTGATAGTTGACGAAATTCATACAACTGTAGGCTCCCATAGTTTTAAGTACCTTATTTTTTTATATATCTGCATATATCTTGATTTAAATATGTCAAATGGAAATAAATACAAAATGTCCCCGCGGCTGGGCATTCAGAAACCGCCTGCCGACCGGACAAGATCGTTGTTTGTGTCGGACTTCTGCCTTCGGTCTTTTAGTACTTCCGAAACAAAGTAAAGTTAAATTTAGCGTTGTTTACAGAAGCTAACATCATGACAAGTATCAGGGCAGAGCGTGTTATCCAAGAGCAAGATACATTTTTCACATGTTTGAGAATGCCACGAGAAAAAGTGTTAGACAATGGGCCTCTTTTCAACTCAGGGAAGTAAAAATCATTTTAACATTCAAAAGGTACTAAAGTCAGCAAATCACCACCTTGCCCCCCACAATCTAATGGATAAGTGGACAGAGCGATGAGAACGGTGAAAGATTCAATTATTAGTTACATGATTCAAAATACTGAATTTCAAAGGAAATTAAATCAGTTTTTGATATCAGACTTCCATCAGAGTCTGAGATCATCAGAGTGTCAGATTTGATGTTTAACAAACGTTTGAAGCTGAGGTTATGGTGTCGAATTTCAACGGATTAACTAAGTTTTTTCTGCAAAATTTAGTTTCAAATGTTAGCAAGTCGTTTCTTTCCTTTGATCAAACGATAAATCGATTTTAAGCATCGTTTTGTTACTCCCATGACACTATGACCAAAACATTTTGTACAATAAAATAATCTTATTTATCACACTTTAAAATCGACCAAATTTTTCTTTTATAGTCTTGGACATCCGCTCTTTCGCATTTTCAACCTTCACATCGTCTAGCTTTGTTATAAAAACGTTGAATTGATTTGAGTCTAAATTTTTGTTAACTCCATTGAAGTTTTTTTTGCTCAATGTTTTGTGAATTTTTGACAAAAAAAAATACAATGAACATGAAAATTTATGATGTTGAGAATGCTTTTGCCAAAGTTTTGTAAGATAATAATAATAATAATATTAATTATAATAATTCAAACAATTTAAATTGTACATTGTAAAAATATCGCAAGCAGTCGTTTGAAAATCGGGTAAAGGAGTGGTCTTTTTCTATTGTCCATCACTACAAACACTAAAAGGCTTAGCCCTATCATTACATTTAGAGCGTCGCCCGCACGTTGCTTTTAATTTACAGCAGCAATGTTGTCTCAGAGGTGGGCATAGGTGCCTATGGTTGACTATGATTAGAAACGACCTGGCTCTACTCCCCTTGCCGCGACATTGCGATGAGTTTGTCCATTCTCTCATTCATCACATCCATCTGGACCCCCAGGCCTGTTATACGCTTCCGCAACATCTCCTTGTTTGTTACTATTACTGTACTTGTTTGTTACTATTACCTTCCAGCTCTTCGCATCCATCTAAAATTCATAAAAAAAAATTGTTAGATATATTGCATTTGGAAAAATGTGCAATTTACTAATAATAATTACCTTTAACCAGCAAAAAAGGAACCACACGGAAAATGGGGTTCACATTGCGTGTTCTGCTTGAACGATAAAACTTTTGCTTTGAATTTGATGTGTGACAAACAGCAGCAAGGCGAAAACATAAAACGATCACCGCAATACTCACATACAGCGACCCATCCGGACTCCCAATTCGCGTACAACTGCCGATATCCGTCGTAATCCTGAAATGCGGCGGTTGAAGCACTGACCGCAAAACGATTAGTTTTAACACCTTCCTAGCACATTTGTCACCTTCACGCTTACTACCAAACACACTCAGCAAATTCGAGCAGTTATTCAAGCCCTACCTAACATCACAAACAACAACACACGCACTTACCGATAATTTGTGTCACTCCAACAGTGCTTAAAATCAAGCACTTATCGCACACTTCATTTTACTCTTAGAGCCACTCTGAACCAGTAAACACACACACTCCAAAGTATATATCATGCACTATTTGCACCTGTCTGGATATTTGAGCAGTTTAGAGCAGTATTTTAAGCTACCGAACAATTCTAATAAAACAGCAGTACTCGCGAACGCTTAGATTCATTAAAATAACGCTCGAAAAAAATCGAGCACTTTTCGCCAACTTAAATCCACTCATAAAGACGCTGTGACGAATAATCTTACACCAAAGTATACGTGGCACTTTTGGCTCCAGCATCCATATTCGATCAGTAGTCGAGCAACTGCAACATGTCCCAGCAGACCCTCCCAGCCACCAACAGCTATTCCGAACACACTTCCGATTTTACCAGAAAAGCTGCTTGCAATTTGAGCAGTTTTATTTTTTGTCGCTTGGGTACTGGAGATTTCTGTGCGATGGGAAACCGTTTTTGCTTGTGTCAAAATTCGGAAGCCGGAGAGCCGTCAGCCAAACAATTTTCATAAATATCCGAATTTACACCGTTTTTCCGACGGAAACGGATTGCACACTCGGTTCACATCACTACAATTCAAACCGCACTCAATTCGATCCATAAATGAGCAAGTTATTTACACTTTTGCATTAAACGCGGTATATCCGCCACGTGGTGGTGCTGTCACACTACTGTCACACTTCTGCCACCTCCGTTTGATCACTTAATTAGCCCCCTTAAGACGTTTTTCACTGCGGTTTTTTGGGTTCGATCAATTGATTGCACACTACCACACCGGAAAGGACCGCTTCCGGACAGATCCGTGTGAAATTGGCCGCAAAAACACACACCCGACACTGCATCACCCCCACCACTGATGCACTTTTTGGACCACGTAGCTTTCGCACATTTTGGCCACCTTATCGACCGTTTTCACTCACTTCCAAACCCGGTAAATTATTTGCCAACCAACTTTGACGGCTTGTTGTTGTTGTTGTTGTTGGTGGTGTGGCATACACGCGCTACATTTCGTCCTTAAAGCAGCGGAAATGCACCGTTTCTTCACTGAAACCACTTTATTGGCCATTTATCACTTAACTGAAACACAAACCGCGCTCCGATCGGTTCACTATCACCGGGAAAACTGTGTCCATCTGAGTCTGCTTACCGCACTTATGTGCTGGAACCATGGGCCACTTATATACACGTTATTTCACCGATTTTGGAGCCGTTTTCACTTTTGTACTGTAAAACTTGCCATTTTACCTCCATTGTGCATAATATCTGGTGGATCGAGCACAATTTTACGCCCTTTTTAACCCAAATAAAACCAAAGCGCACTTTGCACAAAGTGCCACGCGCACCGGATGACACCTCGACACTGCTATAGTGACATAACACTGCCCAGGCACAACCAAGGTGTATGTATCTAGAGCAAGGTGTATGTATTTAGAACAAGGTGTATGTATTTAGAACAAGGTGTATGTATTCAGAAGGTGAATTTCTGTCGATTTCACACAGCAAACAGCACCATTTCCCAAGTTATCTGGTTCCCCTGTTTTCGTAAATTTTTTGGTAAATATATTCGTTAACGAAACTTCCTGGAAAAGATTTACGAAATTCCAAACTATTTCGAGGATAACTTGTTTATGTTTGGATTCTGTTTGATTACATTTTGAATGAACCCTGCTCATAAAATGAACCGGAACCATGTTCATCGAATGTAAACCGCTGATGGCGGACGGTTATCACAACGGATTTACATCCACGGAAGGCTTTCGGAAGGACTTATGGCGTATGTTTAGGAGACGGAAGGTTTCTGTTCGGTCCGAACTGGAAGAGAACGCGCGAAAGAATGGCTTTATGTTTAATAGTAATAGTGGTGTGTAGAAGACGTTTTGTAAGTCGTAGTGCAAGAAGTATAAAAGTAAGGTTAGCTAGTAAGGATCAAGGAATAAAGTTCAGATTGAAATCCGCATCCTAACGGAACGTGTGCGCGTTAAAGAAAATCACTGTAGCAGTACTTCTCACACATAGACATTAAAATGGTAAGGAAGTGTCAGAAAAACGATATGAAAATGCAACAAGTTTATAAGAACGTAAAATACGGATGGTCACAAAATGTGTAGAGTCAATTTAAAGATTACGCTAAGCTTAAGAGTTATTTGGGAATCGAGAACGGAATGCTGCTTTTCCATGATAGAGTGATAGTACCATAGAAACTGAAAGAGAAAACCACGCCACGCTGGCGAAGAGGATGAAAATGGCAGCAAGTAGCTAACCATGGTGGAAGAATATGGATCAGGATTTCTATTACGTCATTATTTTTTCCAATCTGTCATTCCAGACAGATTATAATGAAAGAAACATTCGCAACAAAATGGCAAGAAAATTTAAGTCCATTTGAGCGAATACTCATAGATTTTTGTTACTTCGAGAATAGCTCACAAGTGATAGTTGACGAAATTCATACAAGTGTAGGCTCCCATAGTTTAAAGTACCTTATGTTTGTATATATCTGCATATATCTTGATTTAAATATGTCAAGTGGAAATAAATACAAAATGTCCCCGCGGCTGGGCATTCAGAAACCGCCTGCCGACCGGACAAGATCGTTGTTTGTGTCGGACTTCTGCCTTCGGTCTTTTAGTACTTCCGAAACAAAGTAAAGTTAAATTTAGCGTTGTTTACAGAAGCTAACATCATGACAAGTATCAGGGCAGAGCGTGTTATCCAAGAGCAAGATACATTTTTCACATGTTTGAGAATGCCACGAGAAAAAGTGTTAGACAATGGGCCTCTATTCAACTCAGGGAAGTAAAAATCATTTTAACATTCAAAAGGTACTAAAGTCAGAAAATCACCACCTTGCCCCCCACAATCTAATGGATAAGTGGACAGAGCGATGAGAACGGTGAAAGATTCAATTATTAGTTACGTGATTCAAAATACTGAATTTCAGAGGAAATTAAATCAGTTTTTGATATCAGACTTCCATCAGAGTCTGAGATCATCAGAGTGTCAGATTTGATGTTTTACAAACGTAAAGCTGAGGTTATGGTTTCGAATTTCAACGGATTAACTAAGTTTTTTCTGCAAAATTTAGTTTCAAATGTTAGCAAGTCGTTTCTATCATTTGATCAAACGATAAATCGATTTTAAGCATCGTTTTGTTACTCCCATGACACTATGACCAAAACATTTTGTACAATAAAATAATCTTATTTATCACGCTTTAAAATCGACCAAATTTTTCTTTTATAGTCCTGGACATCCGCTCTTTCGCATTTTCAACCTTCACATCGTCCAGATTTGTTATAAAAACGTTCAATTGATTTGAGTCTAAATTTTTGTTAACTCCATTGAAGTTTTTTTTTGCTCAATGTTTTGTGAATTTTTGACAAAAAAAAATACAATGAACATCAAAACTTATGATGTTGAGAATGCTTTTGCCAAAGTTTTGTAAGATAATAATAATAATAATATTAATAATAATAATTCAAACAATTTAAATTATACATTGTAAAAATATCGCAAGCAGTCGTTTGAAAAACGGGTAAAGGAGTGGTCTTTTTCTATTGTCCATCACTACAAACACTAAAAGGCTTAGCCCTATCATTACATTTAGAGCGTCGCCCGCACGTTGCTTTTAATTTACAGCAGCAATGTTGTCTCAGAGGTGGGCATATGTGCCTATGGTTGACTAGGATTAGAAACGACCTGTCTCCCCTTGCTGCGACATTGCGATGAGTTTGTCCATTCTCTCATTCATCACATCCATCTGGACCCCCAGGCCTGTTATACGCTTCCGCAACATCTCCTTTGCCATCGCTGACTGTATTTGTTTGTTACTATTACCTTCCAGCTCTTCGCATCCATCTAAAATTCATAAAAAAAATTGTTAGATATATTGCATTTGGAAAAATGTGCAATTTACTAATAATAATTACCTTTAACCAGCAAAAAAGGAACCACACGGAAAATGGGGTTCACATTGCGTGTTCTGCTTGAACGATAAAACTTTTGCTTTGAATTTGATGTGTGACAAACAGCAGCAAGGCGAAAACATAAAACGATCACCGCAATACTCACATACAGCGACCCATCCGGCCTCCCAATTCGCGTACGACTGCCGATATCCGTCGTAATCCTGAAATGCGGCGGTTGAAGCACTGACCGCAATACGATTAGTTTTAACACCTTCCCAGCACATTTGTCACCTTCACGCTTACTACCAAACACCCTCAGCAAATTCGAGCAGTTTCGAGCAGTTATTCAAGCCCTACCTAACATCACAAACAACAACACACGCACTTACCGATAATTTGTGTCACTCCAACAGTGCTTAAAATCAAGCACTTATCGCACACTTCATTTTACTCTTAGAGCCACTCTGAACCAGTAAACACACACACTCCAAAGTATATATCATGCACTATTTGCACCTGTCTGGATATTCGAGCAGTTTAGAGCAGTTTTTTAAGCTGCCGAACAATTCAAATAACAAAGCAGCACTCGCGAACGCTTAGATTCATTAAAACAGCGCTCGAAAAAAATCGAGCACTTTTTGTCAACTTAAATCCATTCATAAAGACGCTGTGACGAATAATCTTACATCAAAGTATACCTGGCACTTTTGGCTCCAGCATCCATATTCGAGCAGTAGTTATCGAGCAACTGCAACATGTCCCAGCAAACCCTCTCAGCCACCAACAGCTATTCCGAACACACTTCCGATTTTACCAGAAAGCTGCTTGCAATTTGAGCAGTTTTATTTTTTGTCGCTTGGGTACTGGAGATTTCTGTGCGATGGGAAACCGTTTTTGCTTGTGTCAAAATTCGGAAGCCGGAGAGGCCGTCAGCCAAACAATTTCATAAATTTCCGAATTTACACCGTTTTTCCGACGGAAACGGAATGCACACTCGGTTCACATCACTACAATTCAAACCGCACTCAATTCGATCCATAAATGAGCAAGTTATTTACACTTTTGCATTAAACGCGGTATATCCGCCACGTGGTGGTGCTGTCACACTACTGTCACACTTCTGCCACCTCCGTTTGATCACTTAATTAGCCCCCTTAAGACGTTTTTCACTGCGGTTTTTTGGGTTCGATCAATTGATTGCACACTACCACACCGGAAAGGACCGCTTCCGGACAGATCCGTGCGAAATTGGCCGCAAAAACACACACCCGACACTGCATCACCCCCACCACTGATGCACTTTTTGGACCACGTAGCTTTCGCACATTTTGGCCACCTTATCGACCGTTTTCACTCACTTCCAAACCCGGGAAATTATTTGCCAACCAACTTTGACGGCTTGTTGTTGTTGTTGTTGTTGGTGGTGTGGCATACACGCGCTACATTTCGTCCTTAAAGCAGCGGAAATGCACCGTTCCTTCACTGAAACCACTTTATTGGCCATTTATCACTTAACTGAAACACAAACCGCGCTCCGATCGGTTCACTATCACCGGGAAAACTGTGTCCATCTGAGTCTGCTTACCGCACTTATGTGCTGGAACCATGGGCCACTTATATACACGTTATTTCACCGATTTTGGAGCCGTTTTCACTTTTGTACTGTAAAACTTGCCATTTTACCTCCATTGTGCATAATATCTGGTGGATCGAGCACAATTTTACGCCCTTTTTAACCCAAATAAAACCAAAGCGCACTTTGCACAAAGTGCCACGCGCACCGGATGACACCTCGACACTGCTATAGTGACATAACACTGCCCAGGCACAACCAAGGTGTATGTATCTAGAGCAAGGTGTATGTATTTAGAACAAGGTGTATGTATTTAGAACAAGGTGTATGTATTCAGAAGGTGAATTTCTGTCGATTTCACACAGCAAACAGCACCATTTCCCAAGTTATCTGGTTCCCCTGTTTTCGTAAATTTTTTGGTAAATATATTCGTTAACGAAACTTCCTGGAAAAGATTTACGAAATTCCAAACTATTTCGAGGATAACTTGTTTATGTTTGGATTCTGTTTGATTACATTTTGAATGAACCCTGCTCATAAAATGAACCGGAACCATGTTCATCGAATGTAAACCGCTGATGGCGGACGGTTATCACAACGGATTTACATCCACGGAAGGCTTTCGGAAGGACTTATGGCGTATGTTTAGGAGACGGAAGGTTTCTGTTCGGTCCGAACTGGAAGAGAACGCGCGAAAGAATGGCTTTATGTTTAATAGTAATAGTAGTGTGTAGAAGACGTTTTGTAAGTCGTAGTGCAAGAAGTATAAAAGTAAGGTTAGCTAGTAAGGATCAAGGAATAAAGTTCAGATTGAAATCCGCATCCTAACGGAACGTGTGCGCGTTAAAGAAAATCACTGTAGCAGTACTTCTCACACATAGACATTAAAATGGTAAGGAAGTGTCAGAAAAACGATATGAAAATGCAACAAGTTTATAAGAACGTAAAATACGGATGGTCACAAAATGTGTAGAGTCAATTTAAAGATTACGCTAAGCTTAAGAGTTATTTGGGAATCGAGAACGGAATGCTGCTTTTCCATGATAGAGTGATAGTACCATAGAAACTGAAAGAGAAAACCACGCCACGCTGGCGAAGAGGATGAAAATGGCAGCAAGTAGCTAACCATGGTGGAAGAATATGGATCAGGATTTCTATTACGTCATTATTTTTTCCAATCTGTCATTCCAGACAGATTATAATGAAAGAAACATTCGCAACAAAATGGCAAGAAAATTTAAGTCCATTTGAGCGAATACTCATAGATTTTTGTTACTTCGAGAATAGCTCACAAGTGATAGTTGACGAAATTCATACAAGTGTAGGCTCCCATAGTTTAAAGTACCTTATGTTTGTATATATCTGCATATATCTTGATTTAAATATGTCAAGTGGAAATAAATACAAAATGTCCCCGCGGCTGGGCATTCAGAAACCGCCTGCCGACCGGACAAGATCGTTGTTTGTGTCGGACTTCTGCCTTCGGTCTTTTAGTACTTCCGAAACAAAGTAAAGTTAAATTTAGCGTTGTTTACAGAAGCTAACATCATGACAAGTATCAGGGCAGAGCGTGTTATCCAAGAGCAAGATACATTTTTCACATGTTTGAGAATGCCACGAGAAAAAGTGTTAGACAATGGGCCTCTATTCAACTCAGGGAAGTAAAAATCATTTTAACATTCAAAAGGTACTAAAGTCAGAAAATCACCACCTTGCCCCCCACAATCTAATGGATAAGTGGACAGAGCGATGAGAACGGTGAAAGATTCAATTATTAGTTACGTGATTCAAAATACTGAATTTCAGAGGAAATTAAATCAGTTTTTGATATCAGACTTCCATCAGAGTCTGAGATCATCAGAGTGTCAGATTTGATGTTTTACAAACGTAAAGCTGAGGTTATGGTTTCGAATTTCAACGGATTAACTAAGTTTTTTCTGCAAAATTTAGTTTCAAATGTTAGCAAGTCGTTTCTATCATTTGATCAAACGATAAATCGATTTTAAGCATCGTTTTGTTACTCCCATGACACTATGACCAAAACATTTTGTACAATAAAATAATCTTATTTATCACGCTTTAAAATCGACCAAATTTTTCTTTTATAGTCCTGGACATCCGCTCTTTCGCATTTTCAACCTTCACATCGTCCAGATTTGTTATAAAAACGTTCAATTGATTTGAGTCTAAATTTTTGTTAACTCCATTGAAGTTTTTTTTTGCTCAATGTTTTGTGAATTTTTGACAAAAAAAAATACAATGAACATCAAAACTTATGATGTTGAGAATGCTTTTGCCAAAGTTTTGTAAGATAATAATAATAATAATATTAATTATAATAATTCAAACAATTTAAATTGTACATTGTAAAAATATCGCAAGCAGTCGTTTGAAAATCGGGTAAAGGAGTGGTCTTTTTCTATTGTCCATCACTACAAACACTAAAAGGCTTAGCCCTATCATTACATTTAGAGCGTCGCCCGCACGTTGCTTTTAATTTACAGCAGCAATGTTGTCTCAGAGGTGGGCATAGGTGCCTATGGTTGACTATGATTAGAAACGACCTGGCTCTTCTCCCCTTGCCGCGACATTGCGATGAGTTTGTCCATTCTCTCATTCATCACATCCATCTGGACCCCCAGGCCTGTTATACGCTTCCGCAACATCTCCTTTGCCATCGCTGACTGTATTTGTTTGTTACTATTACCTTCCAGCTCTTCGCATCCATCTAAAATTCATAAAAAAAATTGTTAGATATATTGCATTTGGAAAAATGTGCAATTTACTAATAATAATTACCTTTAACCAGCAAAAAAGGAACCACACGGAAAATGGGGTTCACATTGCGTGTTCTGCTTGAACGATAAAACTTTTGCTTTGAATTTGATGTGTGACAAACAGCAGCAAGGCGAAAACATAAAACGATCACCGCAATACTCACATACAGCGACCCATCCGGACTCCCAATTCGCGTACAACTGCCGATATCCGTCGTAATCCTGAAATGCGGCGGTTGAAGCACTGACCGCAAAACGATTAGTTTTAACACCTTCCTAGCACATTTGTCACCTTCACGCTTACTACCAAACACACTCAGCAAATTCGAGCAGTTATTCAAGCCCTACCTAACATCACAAACAACAACACACGCACTTACCGATAATTTGTGTCACTCCAACAGTGCTTAAAATCAAGCACTTATCGCACACTTCATTTTACTCTTAGAGCCACTCTGAACCAGTAAACACACACACTCCAAAGTATATATCATGCACTATTTGCACCTGTCTGGATATTTGAGCAGTTTAGAGCAGTATTTTAAGCTACCGAACAATTCTAATAAAACAGCAGTACTCGCGAACGCTTAGATTCATTAAAATAACGCTCGAAAAAAATCGAGCACTTTTCGCCAACTTAAATCCACTCATAAAGACGCTGTGACGAATAATCTTACACCAAAGTATACGTGGCACTTTTGGCTCCAGCATCCATATTCGATCAGTAGTCGAGCAACTGCAACATGTCCCAGCAGACCCTCCCAGCCACCAACAGCTATTCCGAACACACTTCCGATTTTACCAGAAAAGCTGCTTGCAATTTGAGCAGTTTTATTTTTTGTCGCTTGGGTACTGGAGATTTCTGTGCGATGGGAAACCGTTTTTGCTTGTGTCAAAATTCGGAAGCCGGAGAGCCGTCAGCCAAACAATTTTCATAAATTTCCGAATTTACACCGTTTTTCCGACGGAAACGGAATGCACACTCGGTTCACATCACTACAATTCAAACCGCACTCAATTCGATCCATAAATGAGCAAGTTATTTACACTTTTGCATTAAACGCGGTATATCCGCCACGTGGTGGTGCTGTCACACTACTGTCACACTTCTGCCACCTCCGTTTGATCACTTAATTAGCCCCCTTAAGACGTTTTTCACTGCGGTTTTTTGGGTTCGATCAATTGATTGCACACTACCACACCGGAAAGGACCGCTTCCGGACAGATCCGTGCGAAATTGGCCGCAAAAACACACACCCGACACTGCATCACCCCCACCACTGATGCACTTTTTGGACCACGTAGCTTTCGCACATTTTGGCCACCTTATCGACCGTTTTCACTCACTTCCAAACCCGGGAAATTATTTGCCAACCAACTTTGACGGCTTGTTGTTGTTGTTGTTGTTGGTGGTGTGGCATACACGCGCTACATTTCGTCCTTAAAGCAGCGGAAATGCACCGTTCCTTCACTGAAACCACTTTATTGGCCATTTATCACTTAACTGAAACACAAACCGCGCTCCGATCGGTTCACTATCACCGGGAAAACTGTGTCCATCTGAGTCTGCTTACCGCACTTATGTGCTGGAACCATGGGCCACTTATATACACGTTATTTCACCGATTTTGGAGCCGTTTTCACTTTTGTACTGTAAAACTTGCCATTTTACCTCCATTGTGCATAATATCTGGTGGATCGAGCACAATTTTACGCCCTTTTTAACCCAAATAAAACCAAAGCGCACTTTGCACAAAGTGCCACGCGCACCGGATGACACCTCGACACTGCTATAGTGACATAACACTGCCCAGGCACAACCAAGGTGTATGTATCTAGAGCAAGGTGTATGTATTTAGAACAAGGTGTATGTATTTAGAACAAGGTGTATGTATTCAGAAGGTGAATTTCTGTCGATTTCACACAGCAAACAGCACCATTTCCCAAGTTATCTGGTTCCCCTGTTTTCGTAAATTTTTTGGTAAATATATTCGTTAACGAAACTTCCTGGAAAAGATTTACGAAATTCCAAACTATTTCGAGGATAACTTGTTTATGTTTGGATTCTGTTTGATTACATTTTGAATGAACCCTGCTCATAAAATGAACCGGAACCATGTTCATCGAATGTAAACCGCTGATGGCGGACGGTTATCACAACGGATTTACATCCACGGAAGGCTTTCGGAAGGACTTATGGCGTATGTTTAGGAGACGGAAGGTTTCTGTTCGGTCCGAACTGGAAGAGAACGCGCGAAAGAATGGCTTTATGTTTAATAGTAATAGTGGTGTGTAGAAGACGTTTTGTAAGTCGTAGTGCAAGAAGTATAAAAGAAAGGTTAGCTAGTAAGGATCAAGGAATAAAGTTCAGATTGAAATCCGCATCCTAACGGAACGTGTGCGCGTTAAAGAAAATCACTGTAGCAGTACTTCTCACACATAGACATTAAAATGGTAAGGAAGTGTCAGAAAAACGATATGAAAATGCAACAAGTTTATAAGAACGTAAAATACGGATGGTCACAAAATGTGTAGAGTCAATTTAAAGATTACGCTAAGCTTAAGAGTTATTTGGGAATCGAGAACGGAATGCTGCTTTTCCATGATAGAGTGATAGTACCATAGAAACTGAAAGAGAAAACCACGCCACGCTGGCGAAGAGGATGAAAATGGCAGCAAGTAGCTAACCATGGTGGAAGAATATGGATCAGGATTTCTATTACGTCATTATTTTTTCCAATCTGTCATTCCAGACAGATTATAATGAAAGAAACATTCGCAACAAAATGGCAAGAAAATTTAAGTCCATTTGAGCGAATACTCATAGATTTTTGTTACTTCGAGAATAGCTCACAAGTGATAGTTGACGAAATTCATACAAGTGTAGGCTCCCATAGTTTAAAGTACCTTATGTTTGTATATATCTGCATATATCTTGATTTAAATATGTCAAGTGGAAATAAATACAAAATGTCCCCGCGGCTGGGCATTCAGAAACCGCCTGCCGACCGGACAAGATCGTTGTTTGTGTCGGACTTCTGCCTTCGGTCTTTTAGTACTTCCGAAACAAAGTAAAGTTAAATTTAGCGTTGTTTACAGAAGCTAACATCATGACAAGTATCAGGGCAGAGCGTGTTATCCAAGAGCAAGATACATTTTTCACATGTTTGAGAATGCCACGAGAAAAAGTGTTAGACAATGGGCCTCTATTCAACTCAGGGAAGTAAAAATCATTTTAACATTCAAAAGGTACTAAAGTCAGAAAATCACCACCTTGCCCCCCACAATCTAATGGATAAGTGGACAGAGCGATGAGAACGGTGAAAGATTCAATTATTAGTTACGTGATTCAAAATACTGAATTTCAGAGGAAATTAAATCAGTTTTTGATATCAGACTTCCATCAGAGTCTGAGATCATCAGAGTGTCAGATTTGATGTTTTACAAACGTAAAGCTGAGGTTATGGTTTCGAATTTCAACGGATTAACTAAGTTTTTTCTGCAAAATTTAGTTTCAAATGTTAGCAAGTCGTTTCTATCATTTGATCAAACGATAAATCGATTTTAAGCATCGTTTTGTTACTCCCATGACACTATGACCAAAACATTTTGTACAATAAAATAATCTTATTTATCACGCTTTAAAATCGACCAAATTTTTCTTTTATAGTCCTGGACATCCGCTCTTTCGCATTTTCAACCTTCACATCGTCCAGATTTGTTATAAAAACGTTCAATTGATTTGAGTCTAAATTTTTGTTAACTCCATTGAAGTTTTTTTTTGCTCAATGTTTTGTGAATTTTTGACAAAAAAAAATACAATGAACATCAAAACTTATGATGTTGAGAATGCTTTTGCCAAAGTTTTGTAAGATAATAATAATAATAATATTAATAATAATAATTCAAACAATTTAAATTATACATTGTAAAAATAATCGCAAGCAGTCGTTTGAAAAACGGGTAAAGGAGTGGTCTTTTTCTATTGTCCATCACTACAAACACTAAAAGGCTTAGCCCTATCATTACATTTAGAGCGTCGCCCGCACGTTGCTTTTAATTTACAGCAGCAATGTTGTCTCAGAGGTGGGCATATGTGCCTATGGTTGACTAGGATTAGAAACGACCTGTCTCCCCTTGCTGCGACATTGCGATGAATTTGTCCATTCTCTCATTCATCACATCCATCTGGACCCCCAGGCCTGTTATACGCTTCCGCAACATCTCCTTTGCCATCGCTGACTGTATTTGTTTGTTACTATTACCTTCCAGCTCTTCGCATCCATCTAAAATTCATAAAAAAAATTGTTAGATATATTGCATTTGGAAAAATGTGCAATTTACTAATAATAATTACCTTTAACCAGCAAAAAAGGAACCACACGGAAAATGGGGTTCACATTGCGTGTTCTGCTTGAACGATAAATCTTTTGCTTTGAATTTGATGTGTGACAAACAGCAGCAAGGCGAAAACATAAAACGATCACCGCAATACTCACATACAGCGACCCATCCGGCCTCCCAATTCGCGTACGACTGCCGATATCCGTCGTAATCCTGAAATGCGGCGGTTGAAGCACTGACCGCAATACGATTAGTTTTAACACCTTCCCAGCACATTTGTCACCTTCACGCTTACTACCAAACACCCTCAGCAAATTCGAGCAGTTTCGAGCAGTTATTCAAGCCCTACCTAACATCACAAACAACAACACACGCACTTACCGATAATTTGTGTCACTCCAACAGTGCTTAAAAATCAAGCACTTATCGCACACTTCATTTTACTCGTAGAGCCACTCTGAACCAGTAAACACACACACTCCAAAGTATATATCATGCACTATTTGCACCTGTCTGGATATTCGAGCAGTTTAGAGCAGTTTTTTAAGCTACCGAACAATTCAAATAACAAAGCAGCACTCGCGAACGCTTTGATTCATTAAAACAGCGCTCGAAAAAAATCGAGCACTTTTTGTCAACTTAAATCCATTCATAAAGACGCTGTGACGAATAATCTTACATCAAAGTATACCTGGCACTTTTGGCTCCAGCATCCATATTCGAGCAGTTATCGAGCAACTGCAACATGTCCCAGCAAACCCTCTCAGCCACCAACAGCTATTCCGAACACACTTCCGATTTTACCAGGAAAGCTGCTTGCAATTTGAGCAGTTTTATTTTTTGTCGCTTGGGTACTGGAGATTTTTATCCGATGGGAATCCGTTTTTGCTTGTGTCAAAATTCGGAAGCCGGAAAGGCGTCAGCCAAAAAATTTCCATAAATTTCCGAATTTACACCGTTTTTTCCGACGGAAACGGATTGCACACTCGGTTCACATCACTACAATTCAAACCGCACTCAATTCGATCCATAAATGAGCAAGTTATTTACACTTTTGCATTAAACGCGGTATATCCGCCACGTGGTGGTGCTGTCACACTACTGTCACACTTCTGCCACCTCCGTTTGATCACTTAATTAGCCCCCTTAAGACGTTTTTCACTGCGGTTTTTTGGGTTCAATCAATTGATTGCACACTACCACACCGGAAAGGACCGCTTCCGGACAGATCCGTGCGAAATTGGCCGCAAAAACACACACCCGACACTGCATCACCCCCACCACTGATACACTTTTTGGACCACGTAGCTTTCGCACTAATCGGCCGATTTTTACCCCGTTTTCGGCTTGCGCAACATTTTGGCCACCTTATCGACCGTTTTCACTCACTTCCAAACCCGAGAAATTATTTGCCAACCAACTTTGACGGCTTGTTGTTGTTGTTGTTGTTGGTGGTGTGGCATACACGCGCTACATTTCGTCCTTAAAGCAGCGGAAATGCACCGTTTCTTCACTGAAACCACTTTATTGGCCATTTATCACTGAACTGAAACACAAACCGCGCTCCGATCGGTTCACTATCACCGGGAAAACTGTGTCCATCTCAGTCTGCTTACCGCGCTTATGTGTTGGAACCATGGGCCACTTATATACACGTTAATTCACCGATTTTGGAGCCGTTTTCACTTTTGTACTGTAAAGCTTGCCATTTTACCTCCATTATGCATAATATCTGGTGGATCAAGCACAATTTTACCCCCTTTTTAAAAATATAAAAACGGAGCGCACTTTGCACAGAGTGCCAGGCGCACCGGATGACAGCTCGACACTGCTACAGTGACATAACACTGACCAGGCACAACCAAGGTGTATGTATCTAGAACAAGGTGTATGTATTTAGAACAAGGTGTATGTATTCAGAAGGTGAATTTCTGTCGATTTCACACAGCAACAGCACCATTTCCCAAGATATCTGGTTCCCCTGTTTTCGTAAATTTTTTGGTAAATATATTCGTTAACGAAACTTCCTGGAAAAGATTTACGAAATTCCAAACTATTTCGAGGATAACTTGTTTATGTTTGGATTCTGTTTGATTACATTTTGAACGAACCCCGCTCATAAAATGAACCGGAACCATGTTCATCGAATGTAAACCGCTGATGGCGGACGGTTATCACAACGGATTTACATCCACGGAAGGCTTTCGGAAGGACTTATGGCGTATGTTTAGGAGACGGAAGGTTTCTGTTCGGTCCGAACTGGAAGAGAACGCGCGAAAGAATGGCTTTATGTTTAATAGTAATAGTAGTGTGTAGAAGACGTTATGTAAGTCGTAGTGCAAGAAGTATAAAAGTAAGGTTAGCTAGTAAGGATCAAGGAATAAAGTTCAGATTGAAATCCGCATCCTAACGGAACGTGTGCGCGTTAAAGAAAATCACTGTAGCAGTACTTCTCACACATAGACATTAAAATGGTAAGGAAGTGTCAGAAAAACGATATGAAAATGCAACAAGTTTATAAGAACGTAAAATACGGATGGTCACAAAATGTGTAGAGTCAATTTAAAGATTACGCTAAGCTTAAGAGTTATTTGGGAATCGAGAACGGAATGCTGCTTTTCCATGATAGAGTGATAGTACCATAGAAACTGAAAGAGAAAACCACGCCACGCTGGCGAAGAGGATGAAAATGGCAGCAAGTAGCTAACCATGGTGGAAGAATATGGATCAGGATTTCTATTACGTCATTATTTTTTCCAATCTGTCATTCCAGACAGATTATAATGAAAGAAACATTCGCAACAAAATGGCAAGAAAATTTAAGTCCATTTGAGCGAATACTCATAGATTTTTGTTACTTCGAGAATAGCTCACAAGTGATAGTTGACGAAATTCATACAAGTGTAGGCTCCCATAGTTTTAAGTACCTTATGTTTGTATATATCTGCATATATCTTGATTTAATATGTCAAGTGGAAATAAATACAAAATGTCCCCGCGGCTGGGCATTCAGAAACCGCCTGCCGACCGGACAAGATCGTTGTTTGTGTCGGACTTCTGCCTTCGGTCTTTTAGTACTTCCGAAACAAAGTAAAGTTAAATTTAGCGTTGTTTACAGAAGCTAACATCATGACAAGTATCAGGGCAGAGCGTGTTATCCAAGAGCAAGATACATTTTTCACATGTTTGAGAATGCCACGAGAAAAAGTGTTAGACAATGGGCCTCTATTCAACTCAGGGAAGTAAAAATCATTTTAACATTCAAAAGGTACTAAAGTCAGCAAATCACCACCTTGTCCCCCACAATCTAATGGATAAGTGGACAGAGCGATGAGAACGGTGAAAGATTCAATTATTAGTTACGTGATTCAAAATACTGAATTTCAGAGGAAATTAAATCAGTTTTTGATATCAGACTTCCATCAGAGTCTGAGATCATCAGAGTGTCAGATTTGATGTTTTACAAACGTAAAGCTGAGGTTATGGTGTCGAATTTCGACGGATCAACTAAGTTTTTTCTGCAAAATTTAGTTTCAAATGTTAGCAAGTCGTTTCTATCATTTGATCAAACGATAAATCGATTTTAAGCATCGTTTTGTTACTCCCATGACACTATGACCAAAACATTTTGTACAATAAAATAATCTTATTTATCACACTTTAAAATCGACCAAATTTTTCTTTTATAGTCTTGGACATCCGCTCTTTCGCATTTTCAACCTTCACATCGTCTAGCTTTGTTATAAAAACGTTGAATTGATTTGAGTCTAAATTTTTGTTAACTCCATTGAAGTTTTTTTTGCTCAATGTTTTGTGAATTTTTGACAAAAAAAAAATACAATGAACATGAAAATTTATGATGTTGAGAATGCTTTTGCCAAAGTTTTGTAAGATAATAATAATAATAATATTAATTATAATAATTCAAACAATTTAAATTGTACATTGTAAAAATATCGCAAGCAGTCGTTTGAAAATCGGGTAAAGGAGTGGTCTTTTTCTATTGTCCATCACTACAAACACTAAAAGGCTTAGCCCTATCATTACATTTAGAGCGTCGCCCGCACGTTGCTTTTAATTTACAGCAGCAATGTTGTCTCAGAGGTGGGCATAGGTGCCTATGGTTGACTATGATTAGAAACGACCTGGCTCTACTCCCCTTGCCGCGACATTGCGATGAGTTTGTCCATTCTCTCATTCATCACATCCATCTGGACCCCCAGGCCTGTTATACGCTTCCGCAACATCTCCTTGTTTGTTACTATTACTGTACTTGTTTGTTACTATTACCTTCCAGCTCTTCGCATCCATCTAAAATTCATAAAAAAAATTGTTAGATATATTGCATTTGGAAAAATGTGCAATTTACTAATAATAATTACCTTTAACCAGCAAAAAAGGAACCACACGGAAAATGGGGTTCACATTGCGTGTTCTGCTTGAACGATAAAACTTTTGCTTTGAATTTGATGTGTGACAAACAGCAGCAAGGCGAAAACATAAAACGATCACCGCAATACTCACATACAGCGACCCATCCGGACTCCCAATTCGCGTACAACTGCCGATATCCGTCGTAATCCTGAAATGCGGCGGTTGAAGCACTGACCGCAAAACGATTAGTTTTAACACCTTCCTAGCACATTTGTCACCTTCACGCTTACTACCAAACACACTCAGCAAATTCGAGCAGTTTCGAGCAGTTATTCAAGCCCTACCTAACATCACAAACAACAACACACGCACTTACCGATAATTTGTGTCACTCCAACAGTGCTTAAAATCAAGCACTTATCGCACACTTCATTTTACTCTTAGAGCCACTCTGAACCAGTAAACACACACACTCCAAAGTATATATCATGCACTATTTGCACCTGTCTGGATATTTGAGCAGTTTAGAGCAGTATTTTAAGCTACCGAACAATTCTAATAAAACAGCAGTACTCGCGAACGCTTAGATTCATTAAAATAACGCTCGAAAAAAATCGAGCACTTTTCGCCAACTTAAATCCACTCATAAAGACGCTGTGACGAATAATCTTACACCAAAGTATACGTGGCACTTTTGGCTCCAGCATCCATATTCGATCAGTAGTCGAGCAACTGCAACATGTCCCAGCAGACCCTCCCAGCCACCAACAGCTATTCCGAACACACTTCCGATTTTACCAGAAAAGCTGCTTGCAATTTGAGCAGTTTTATTTTTTGTCGCTTGGGTACTGGAGATTTCTGTGCGATGGGAAACCGTTTTTGCTTGTGTCAAAATTCGGAAGCCGGAGAGCCGTCAGCCAAACAATTTTCATAAATATCCGAATTTACACCGTTTTTCCGACGGAAACGGATTGCACACTCGGTTCACATCACTACAATTCAAACCGCACTCAATTCGATCCATAAATGAGCAAGTTATTTACACTTTTGCATTAAACGCGGTATATCCGCCACGTGGTGGTGCTGTCACACTACTGTCACACTTCTGCCACCTCCGTTTGATCACTTAATTAGCCCCCTTAAGACGTTTTTCACTGCGGTTTTTTGGGTTCGATCAATTGATTGCACACTACCACACCGGAAAGGACCGCTTCCGGACAGATCCGTGTGAAATTGGCCGCAAAAACACACACCCGACACTGCATCACCCCCACCACTGATGCACTTTTTGGACCACGTAGCTTTCGCACATTTTGGCCACCTTATCGACCGTTTTCACTCACTTCCAAACCCGGGAAATTATTTGCCAACCAACTTTGACGGCTTGTTGTTGTTGTTGTTGTTGGTGGTGTGGCCTACACGCGCTACATTTCGTCCTTAAAGCAGCGGAAATGCACCGTTTCTTCACTGAAACCACTTTATTGGCCATTTATCACTTAACTGAAACACAAACCGCGCTCCGATCGGTTCACTATCACCGGGAAAACTGTGTCCATCTGAGTCTGCTTACCGCACTTATGTGCTGGAACCATAGGCCACTTATATACACGTTATTTCACCGATTTTGGAGCCGTTTTCACTTTTGTACTGTAAAACTTGCCATTTTACCTCCATTTTGCATAATATCTGGTGGATCAAGCACAATTTTGACCCACTTTTTTAACAATATAAAAACAGAGCGCACTTTGCACAGAGTGCCACGCGCACCGGATGACAGCTCGACACTGCTACAGTGACATAACACTGCCCAGGCACAACCAAGGTGTATGTATCTAGAGCAAGGTGTATGTATTTAGAACAAGGTGTATGTATTTAGAACAAGGTGTATGTATTCAGAAGGTGAATTTCTGTCGATTTCACACAGCAAACAGCACCATTTCCCAAGTTATCTGGTTCCCCTGTTTTCGTAAATTTTTTGGTAAATATATTCGTTAACGAAACTTCCTGGAAAAGATTTACGAAATTCCAAACTATTTCGAGGATAACTTGTTTATGTTTGGATTCTGTTTGATTACATTTTGAATGAACCCTGCTCATAAAATGAACCGGAACCATGTACATCGAATGTAAACCGCTGATGGCGGACGGTTATCACAACGGATTTACATCCACGGAAGGTTTTCGGAAGGACTTATGGCGTATGTTTAGGAGACGGAAGGTTTCTGTTCGGTCCGAACTGGAAGAGAACGCGCGAAAGAATGGCTTTATGTTTAATAGTAATAGTAGTGTGTAGAAGACGTTATGTAAGTCGTAGTGCAAGAAGTATAAAAGTAAGGTTAGCTAGTAAGGATCAAGGAATAAAGTTCAGATTGAAATCCGCATCCTAACGGAACGTGTGCGCGTTAAAGAAAATCACAGTAGCAGTACTTCTCACACATAGACATTAAAATGGTAAGGAAGTGTCAGAAAAACGATATGACAATGCAACAAGTTTATAAGAACGTAAAATACGGATGGTCACAAAATGTGTAGAGTCAATTTAAAGATTACGCTAAGCTTAAGAGTTATTTGGGAATCGAGAACGGAATGCTGCTTTTCCATGATAGAGTGATAGTACCATACAAACTGAAAGAGAAAACCACGCCACGCTGGCGAAGAGGATGAAAATGGCAGCAAGTAGCTAACCATGGTGGAAGAATATGGATCGGGATTTCTATTACGTCATTATTTTTTCCAATCTGTCATCCAGACAGATTATAATGAAAGACACATTCGCCACTAAATGGCAAGAAAATTTAAGTCCATTTGAGCGAATACTCATAGATTTTTGTTACTTCGAGAATAGCTCACAAGTGATAGTTGACGAAATTCATACAACTGTAGGCTCCCATAGTTTTAAGTACCTTATTTTTTTATATATCTGCATATATCTTGATTTAAATATGTCAAATGGAAATAAATACAAAATGTCCCCGCGGCTGGGCATTCAGAAACCGCCTGCCGACCGGACAAGATCGTTGTTTGTGTCGGACTTCTGCCTTCGGTCTTTTAGTACTTCCGAAACAAAGTAAAGTTAAATTTAGCGTTGTTTACAGAAGCTAACATCATGACAAGTATCAGGGCAGAGCGTGTTATCCAAGAGCAAGATACATTTTTCACATGTTTGAGAATGCCACGAGAAAAAGTGTTAGACAATGGGCCTCTTTTCAACTCAGGGAAGTAAAAATCATTTTAACATTCAAAAGGTACTAAAGTCAGCAAATCACCACCTTGCCCCCCACAATCTAATGGATAAGTGGACAGAGCGATGAGAACGGTGAAAGATTCAATTATTAGTTACATGATTCAAAATACTGTATTTCAAAGGAAATTAAATCAGTTTTTGATATCAGACTTCCATCAGAGTCTGAGATCATCAGAGTGTCAGATTTGATGTTTAACAAACGTTTGAAGCTGAGGTTATGGTGTCGAATTTCAACGGATTAACTAAGTTTTTTCTGCAAAATTTAGTTTCAAATATTAGCAAGTCGTTTCTTTCCTTTGATCAAACGATAAATCGATTTTAAGCATCGTTTTGTTACTCCCATGACACTATGACCAAAACATTTTGTACAATAAAATAATCTTATTTATCACACTTTAAAATCGACCAAATTTTTCTTTTATAGTCTTGGACATCCGCTCTTTCGCATTTTCAACCTTCACATCGTCTAGCTTTGTTATAAAAACGTTGAATTGATTTGAGTCTAAATTTTTGTTAACTCCATTGAAGTTTTTTTTGCTCAATGTTTTGTGAATTTTTGACAAAAAAAAATACAATGAACATGAAAATTTATGATGTTGAGAATGCTTTTGCCAAAGTTTTGTAAGATAATAATAATAATAATATTAATTATAATAATTCAAACAATTTAAATTGTACATTGTAAAAATATCGCAAGCAGTCGTTTGAAAATCGGGTAAAGGAGTGGTCTTTTTCTATTGTCCATCACTACAAACACTAAAAGGCTTAGCCCTATCATTACATTTAGAGCGTCGCCCGCACGTTGCTTTTAATTTACAGCAGCAATGTTGTCTCAGAGGTGGGCATAGGTGCCTATGGTTGACTATGATTAGAAACGACCTGGCTCTACTCCCCTTGCCGCGACATTGCGATGAGTTTGTCCATTCTCTCATTCATCACATCCATCTGGACCCCCAGGCCTGTTATACGCTTCCGCAACATCTCCTTGTTTGTTACTATTACTGTACTTGTTTGTTACTATTACCTTCCAGCTCTTCGCATCCATCTAAAATTCATAAAAAAAAATTGTTAGATATATTGCATTTGGAAAAATGTGCAATTTACTAATAATAATTACCTTTAACCAGCAAAAAAGGAACCACACGGAAAATGGGGTTCACATTGCGTGTTCTGCTTGAACGATAAAACTTTTGCTTTGAATTTGATGTGTGACAAACAGCAGCAAGGCGAAAACATAAAACGATCACCGCAATACTCACATACAGCGACCCATCCGGACTCCCAATTCGCGTACAACTGCCGATATCCGTCGTAATCCTGAAATGCGGCGGTTGAAGCACTGACCGCAAAACGATTAGTTTTAACACCTTCCTAGCACATTTGTCACCTTCACGCTTACTACCAAACACACTCAGCAAATTCGAGCAGTTATTCAAGCCCTACCTAACATCACAAACAACAACACACGCACTTACCGATAATTTGTGTCACTCCAACAGTGCTTAAAATCAAGCACTTATCGCACACTTCATTTTACTCTTAGAGCCACTCTGAACCAGTAAACACACACACTCCAAAGTATATATCATGCACTATTTGCACCTGTCTGGATATTTGAGCAGTTTAGAGCAGTATTTTAAGCTACCGAACAATTCTAATAAAACAGCAGTACTCGCGAACGCTTAGATTCATTAAAATAACGCTCGAAAAAAATCGAGCACTTTTCGCCAACTTAAATCCACTCATAAAGACGCTGTGACGAATAATCTTACACCAAAGTATACGTGGCACTTTTGGCTCCAGCATCCATATTCGATCAGTAGTCGAGCAACTGCAACATGTCCCAGCAGACCCTCCCAGCCACCAACAGCTATTCCGAACACACTTCCGATTTTACCAGAAAAGCTGCTTGCAATTTGAGCAGTTTTATTTTTTGTCGCTTGGGTACTGGAGATTTCTGTGCGATGGGAAACCGTTTTTGCTTGTGTCAAAATTCGGAAGCCGGAGAGCCGTCAGCCAAACAATTTTCATAAATATCCGAATTTACACCGTTTTTCCGACGGAAACGGATTGCACACTCGGTTCACATCACTACAATTCAAACCGCACTCAATTCGATCCATAAATGAGCAAGTTATTTACACTTTTGCATTAAACGCGGTATATCCGCCACGTGGTGGTGCTGTCACACTACTGTCACACTTCTGCCACCTCCGTTTGATCACTTAATTAGCCCCCTTAAGACGTTTTTCACTGCGGTTTTTTGGGTTCGATCAATTGATTGCACACTACCACACCGGAAAGGACCGCTTCCGGACAGATCCGTGCGAAATTGGCCGCAAAAACACACACCCGACACTGCATCACCCCCACCACTGATGCACTTTTTGGACCACGTAGCTTTCGCACATTTTGGCCACCTTATCGACCGTTTTCACTCACTTCCAAACCCGGGAAATTATTTGCCAACCAACTTTGACGGCTTGTTGTTGTTGTTGTTGTTGGTGGTGTGGCATACACGCGCTACATTTCGTCCTTAAAGCAGCGGAAATGCACCGTTTCTTCACTGAAACCACTTTATTGGCCATTTATCACTTAACTGAAACACAAACCGCGCTCCGATCGGTTCACTATCACCGGGAAAACTGTGTCCATCTGAGTCTGCTTACCGCACTTATGTGCTGGAACCATGGGCCACTTATATACACGTTATTTCACCGATTTTGGAGCCGTTTTCACTTTTGTACTGTAAAACTTGCCATTTTACCTCCATTGTGCATAATATCTGGTGGATCGAGCACAATTTTACGCCCTTTTTAACCCAAATAAAACCAAAGCGCACTTTGCACAAAGTGCCACGCGCACCGGATGACACCTCGACACTGCTATAGTGACATAACACTGCCCAGGCACAACCAAGGTGTATGTATCTAGAGCAAGGTGTATGTATTTAGAACAAGGTGTATGTATTTAGAACAAGGTGTATGTATTCAGAAGGTGAATTTCTGTCGATTTCACACAGCAAACAGCACCATTTCCCAAGTTATCTGGTTCCCCTGTTTTCGTAAATTTTTTGGTAAATATATTCGTTAACGAAACTTCCTGGAAAAGATTTACGAAATTCCAAACTATTTCGAGGATAACTTGTTTATGTTTGGATTCTGTTTGATTACATTTTGAATGAACCCTGCTCATAAAATGAACCGGAACCATGTTCATCGAATGTAAACCGCTGATGGCGGACGGTTATCACAACGGATTTACATCCACGGAAGGCTTTCGGAAGGACTTATGGCGTATGTTTAGGAGACGGAAGGTTTCTGTTCGGTCCGAACTGGAAGAGAACGCGCGAAAGAATGGCTTTATGTTTAATAGTAATAGTGGTGTGTAGAAGACGTTTTGTAAGTCGTAGTGCAAGAAGTATAAAAGTAAGGTTAGCTAGTAAGGATCAAGGAATAAAGTTCAGATTGAAATCCGCATCCTAACGGAACGTGTGCGCGTTAAAGAAAATCACTGTAGCAGTACTTCTCACACATAGACATTAAAATGGTAAGGAAGTGTCAGAAAAACGATATGAAAATGCAACAAGTTTATAAGAACGTAAAATACGGATGGTCACAAAATGTGTAGAGTCAATTTAAAGATTACGCTAAGCTTAAGAGTTATTTGGGAATCGAGAACGGAATGCTGCTTTTCCATGATAGAGTGATAGTACCATAGAAACTGAAAGAGAAAACCACGCCACGCTGGCGAAGAGGATGAAAATGGCAGCAAGTAGCTAACCATGGTGGAAGAATATGGATCAGGATTTCTATTACGTCATTATTTTTTCCAATCTGTCATTCCAGACAGATTATAATGAAAGAAACATTCGCAACAAAATGGCAAGAAAATTTAAGTCCATTTGAGCGAATACTCATAGATTTTTGTTACTTCGAGAATAGCTCACAAGTGATAGTTGACGAAATTCATACAAGTGTAGGCTCCCATAGTTTAAAGTACCTTATGTTTGTATATATCTGCATATATCTTGATTTAAATATGTCAAGTGGAAATAAATACAAAATGTCCCCGCGGCTGGGCATTCAGAAACCGCCTGCCGACCGGACAAGATCGTTGTTTGTGTCGGACTTCTGCCTTCGGTCTTTTAGTACTTCCGAAACAAAGTAAAGTTAAATTTAGCGTTGTTTACAGAAGCTAACATCATGACAAGTATCAGGGCAGAGCGTGTTATCCAAGAGCAAGATACATTTTTCACATGTTTGAGAATGCCACGAGAAAAAGTGTTAGACAATGGGCCTCTATTCAACTCAGGGAAGTAAAAATCATTTTAACATTCAAAAGGTACTAAAGTCAGAAAATCACCACCTTGCCCCCCACAATCTAATGGATAAGTGGACAGAGCGATGAGAACGGTGAAAGATTCAATTATTAGTTACGTGATTCAAAATACTGAATTTCAGAGGAAATTAAATCAGTTTTTGATATCAGACTTCCATCAGAGTCTGAGATCATCAGAGTGTCAGATTTGATGTTTTACAAACGTAAAGCTGAGGTTATGGTTTCGAATTTCAACGGATTAACTAAGTTTTTTCTGCAAAATTTAGTTTCAAATGTTAGCAAGTCGTTTCTATCATTTGATCAAACGATAAATCGATTTTAAGCATCGTTTTGTTACTCCCATGACACTATGACCAAAACATTTTGTACAATAAAATAATCTTATTTATCACGCTTTAAAATCGACCAAATTTTTCTTTTATAGTCCTGGACATCCGCTCTTTCGCATTTTCAACCTTCACATCGTCCAGATTTGTTATAAAAACGTTCAATTGATTTGAGTCTAAATTTTTGTTAACTCCATTGAAGTTTTTTTTTGCTCAATGTTTTGTGAATTTTTGACAAAAAAAATACAATGAACATCAAAACTTATGATGTTGAGAATGCTTTTGCCAAAGTTTTGTAAGATAATAATAATAATAATATTAATAATAATAATTCAAACAATTTAAATTATACATTGTAAAAATATCGCAAGCAGTCGTTTGAAAAACGCGTAAAGGAGTGGTCTTTTTCTATTGTCCATCACTACAAACACTAAAAGGCTTAGCCCTATCATTACATTTAGAGCGTCGCCCGCACGTTGCTTTTAATTTACAGCAGCAATGTTGTCTCAGAGGTGGGCATATGTGCCTATGGTTGACTAGGATTAGAAACGACCTGTCTCCCCTTGCTGCGACATTGCGATGAATTTGTCCATTCTCTCATTCATCACATCCATCTGGACCCCCAGGCCTGTTATACGCTTCCGCAACATCTCCTTTGCCATCGCTGACTGTATTTGTTTGTTACTATTACCTTCCAGCTCTTCGCATCCATCTAAAATTCATAAAAAAAATTGTTAGATATATTGCATTTGGAAAAATGTGCAATTTACTAATAATAATTACCTTTAACCAGCAAAAAAGGAACCACACGGAAAATGGGGTTCACATTGCGTGTTCTGCTTGAACGATAAAACTTTTGCTTTGAATTTGATGTGTGACAAACAGCAGCAAGGCGAAAACATAAAACGATCACCGCAATACTCACATACAGCGACCCATCCGGCCTCCCAATTCGCGTACGACTGCCGATATCCGTCGTAATCCTGAAATGCGGCGGTTGAAGCACTGACCGCAATACGATTAGTTTTAACACCTTCCCAGCACATTTGTCACCTTCACGCTTACTACCAAACACCCTCACCAAATTCGAGCAGTTTCGAGCAGTTATTCAAGCCCTACCTAACATCACAAACAACAACACACGCACTTACCGATAATTTGTGTCACTCCAACAGTGCTTAAAATCAAGCACTTATCGCACACTTCATTTTACTCTTAGAGCCACTCTGAACCAGTAAACACACACACTCCAAAGTATATATCATGCACTATTTGCACCTGTCTGGATATTCGAGCAGTTTAGAGCAGTTTTTTAAGCTGCCGAACAATTCAAATAACAAAGCAGCACTCGCGAACGCTTTGATTCATTAAAACAGCGCTCGAAAAAAATCGAGCACTTTTTGTCAACTTAAATCCATTCATAAAGACGCTGTGACGAATAATCTTACATCAAAGTATACCTGGCACTTTTGGCTCCAGCATCCATATTCGAGCAGTTGTCGAGCAGTTATCGAGCAACTGCAACATGTCCCAGCAAACCCTCTCAGCCACCAACAGCTATTCCGAACACACTTCCGATTTTACCAGGAAAGCTGCTTGCAATTTGAGCAGTTTTATTTTTTGTCGCTTGGGTACTGGAGATTTTTGTCCGATGGGAATCCGTTTTTGCTTGTGTCAAAATTCGGAAGCCGGAAAGGCGTCAGCCAAAAAATTTCCATAAATTTCCGAATATCCACCGTTTTTCCGACGGAAACGGAATGCACACTCGGTTCACATCACTACAATTCAAACCGCACTCAATTCGATCCATAAATGAGCAAGTTATTTACACTTTTGCATTAAACGCGGTATATCCGCCACGTGGTGGTGCTGTCACACTACTGTCACACTTCTGCCACCTCCGTTTGATCACTTATTTAGCCTACTTAAGACGTTTTTCACTGCGGTTTTTTGGGTTCAATCAATTGATTGCACACTACCACACCGGAAAGGACCGCTTCCGGACAGATCCGTGCGAAATTGGCCGCAAAAACACACACCCGACACTGCATCACCCCCACCACTGATACACTTTTTGGACCACGTAGCTTTCGCACTAATCGGCCGATTTTTACCCCGTTTTCGGCTTGCGCAACATTTTGGCCACCTTATCGACCGTTTTCACTCACTTCCAAACCCGAGAAATTATTTGCCAACCAACTTTGACGGCTTGTTGTTGTTGTTGTTGTTGGTGGTGTGGCATACACGCGCTACATTTCGTCCTTAAAGCAGCGGAAATGCACCGTTTCTTCACTGAAACCACTTTATTGGCCATTTATCACTGAACTGAAACACAAACCGCGCTCCGATCGGTTCACTATCACCGGGAAAACTGTGTCCATCTCAGTCTGCTTACCGCGCTTATGTGTTGGAACCATGGGCCACTTATATACACGTTAATTCACCGATTTTGGAGCCGTTTTCACTTTTGTACTGTAAAGCTTGCCATTTTACCTCCATTATGCATAATATCTGGTGGATCAAGCACAATTTTACCCCCTTTTTAAAAATATAAAAACGGAGCGCACTTTGCACAGAGTGCCAGGCGCACCGGATGACAGCTCGACACTGCTACAGTGACATAACACTGACCAGGCACAACCAAGGTGTATGTATCTAGAGCAAGGTGTATCTATTTAGAACAAGGTGTATGTATTCAGAAGGTGAATTTCTGTCGATTTCACACAGCAACAGCACCATTTCCCAAGATATCTGGTTCCCCTGTTTTCGTAAATTTTTTGGTAAATATATTCGTTAACGAAACTTCCTGGAAAAGATTTACGAAATTCCAAACTATTTCGAGGATAACTTGTTTATGTTTGGATTCTGTTTGATTACATTTTGAACGAACCCCGCTCATAAAATGAACCGGAACCATGTTCATCGAATGTAAACCGCTGATGGCGGACGGTTATCACAACGGATTTACATCCACGGAAGGCTTTCGGAAGGACTTATGGCGTATGTTTAGGAGACGGAAGGTTTCTGTTCGGTCCGAACTGGAAGAGAACGCGCGAAAGAATGGCTTTATGTTTAATAGTAATAGTAGTGTGTAGAAGACGTTATGTAAGTCGTAGTGCAAGAAGTATAAAAGTAAGGTTAGCTAGTAAGGATCAAGGAATAAAGTTCAGATTGAAATCCGCATCCTAACGGAACGTGTGCGCGAGTTAAAACTTTTCTTTCTGAATAGATAGAAAGAGTCTTTTACAGTTCGGTGTCTTGAAATTAACTATTTTATTGAATTCAGCCGATTCCGTTATCGGCCCATAAACGGCCCAGCAGCGATCGCCGCATCAGCATAACTCGTCGCGTTGGATACAACACGACACTCCCAATGCTGATTTAGCGATTACCGACGCTCGTTGCTAACTCGCCCCCCCTCAGATGTGAACGTCCACGATTCACTGTGTTTGTTTAGGAAATGTGACGTAGTCGGGTGTCTGATTTGGTGACGAATTATGTACTGTGACTACCGTTTGCGTGTTTTTGCACCTCTTTGTAAACCAGTAAAGCAATGCTACTCCCAGTATAATGAGAGGAAAGATGATACCTCCGAAAATGTTTATCGTTGGCCAGGTTATTTGAAAAGAGTTGTTTTGTAACCGAATGTGCTCCAATTCTTTACGTGTCTCGATGTGCAGATTATGTAAATCTTCCAGACTTATGTTCGAAATTTCCAGCTGTCTTTTAATAAACACTCCGTCGAGTGGATATAAGTTCAACGTTCCAACTAGATCGGTGAGTTTGGATGAGTATCTCACGTCGTTTATGTAAATATCGCATGTGTTGAAGCTTATTACGAACGATCCCTGAAGTGTTCTGTTGCTTATACCACAGTTGGAGACGAGTGTAAATTTCTCTACAGAGTTAATCAATATGGCGTGATTATTAATCTGTAATATTTCAGTTTTGGCTGGACTCTTCGTAAAGTTACATTCTGCTTCTCGACCTTCCATTAATCTTGGAATGCAATCTGATTCATCCAACTCTATTTCATTGATTTTATAGATTTTCGGGGTTAGAGTGCTAACACGGTATCTGATTGCTTCGTGAGTTATGAATCTGTCATACTGGAGGTGAATCTTGCCGTCGTGGTACAGGATTGGATAAATTTTTATCTTACGGAACGTTCTTGGGTCGAGTTTGGGTGTTTTTATGAGCAGCATTATTTCTTGGCGGTTGGTGGCGATAGAGGCGTCGGCGTAGGAAAGCGCTTCTAGAGTTGTGTCGAACGGAATGTTTTCTGCTGCCAGGTTTTTTTCCAAACAATTGATTTCATATTTTGACAATATTTTTTCGTTTAAAATATTCGCTTTCGTCATAACTATACTATCAACTATTTCCTGCAGTGTGTCTATCATCTTTTTTAGGTGGAGATAAATATTGATGGAATGAATTTCTAATGATTCTGATCTGAATTGAGTTATTACGTTACGAGTTTTTTCTGTTATTTCTTTAATCTGGTTGTTAATATTCCTATTGATTGTAACTTGTGCATTATTGTCATCGATGAGATTATTAATTGTTTTGTTAATAACACGAAGATCGTTTGCATCTGGTGTTCCTGCAATAAACTTCCAAATTGTTCCTATGGAATCCCAACGTTTGAATCTTTTAGTGGGAAGCATTCTTTTCAATATGGTATTCAGTTCTTCGAATTGGTTTTGGATAATACTGGAAAATTGATTATTGCTCATTTTTTCGAAATCGTCCTTAATTGCTTGAATATAACCCTTATACGCAGTTAAATTGTAATGGTGTATGTAAATATGGCTATCTATCCTTATTCTTGCCCAACCTTCGTCCATTGCAACTATAGGTTGGTTGTCTACCTTCAGAATAGAGATCCTCGGCTCAGCTAGGGTACATACTACAAATAGAAAACTGTAAGAAGAGAACAATGATGTTAGAATGACGGTATTGTTAGCTATCTTATTTTTATATCGTTTTTATGAATTTTTCGTGAATCATTTGTGTTTATAGTGCTTTTGTTTACTTTGTTAATCTTGATTTTCTTGTATCTCGGCTTGTGTTTTAATCTGGCTCTGGTTTTTTCATAAACTGTCATATCCTCTTTTATATTTATTTCCTTTTTTCTCTTATTGTAATATGAAATATCTTTCTCCTGTTTCTTTGTTAAATTTTTGTAAACATTTTCACAAATATCTGATGAACGGACAGACGGTAAAATTATCTCATAAGGAGTATATTTAGTAGTCGAATGAATGGATGAATTATATTTGTGAAGTGAAAGCTCGATTAGATCAGAAATAGTTAAATTGTTGTTCTCAAATTTCGTTATTCGATAAATTTCTAATATGGTAGAATGGAACCTTTCTATTACTCCATTCATTTCACTTCGACCTGTAGCTGTTAAATATATTTGGATTTGGTGAGTTTTATAAAAATCTATTAGATCTTGTGTACCAAAAGATTTTTCGCCGTCCATTACTAATATTTTAGGAGGATGGTATTTTGTAATTATTTCTTTAACTGCCGGAACAATATCTAAGGCGGCTCGCGATTGAATTTCTTTAATTTGAGCGAATTTTGAAAATTTATCGATGTAAGTTAAAAAATAATGTTTTTCGAGAAACATTATATCAATGTGTGCAATTTGGAAAGGGTGTACGGGGATTGGAGTTTGTTGTTGAGGATACCGGATAGGGTTTCGGTCATATTTGTTTTCATTGCAGATACAGCAATTGGAAACAATTTTTTTTATCTTGGCTAGCAGCTTTGGAAAATAGTATTTACGTAAAATTTGCGACTTATTTTCCTGGGCTCCACGATGTGCCCTATTGTGCTCTGCCGTGATTATTTCTCGTTGTTGATCTTCGTCTGTAATGTCTTCCAGAAGATTTTGAGTAAATCGAATCTTAAGGAGCTTCTGACTTCCAAAATACTTCCTATAAACCTCTTGAAATTTTCCCATTATGTCTTCACTCGTGAAAAGTCCGTTTACTTTTGATATTGTGAAATGATCCTTTAGAATCTGTAAAAGAGATGATTCGGTTATTATTTCGGAGTAAATTGTTGTACGTTTAAAATTTTGGAATGGATATTCAATTACTGTGTTTGGTTTCCCTTTTTTCAACACGATCTGGTTGTGAAAAGCATTAAGTGGTGCTTCTGTAGAGATAATGTAAAAATCGTCACTAGTTTGTGATGAATGTTGCGTACCAGTCATAGAGAAAACTATTCTGCTGAGGGCATCTGCTACAACATTGCCTTTGCCTGGTTTATACAAAATCTCGTGGTCATGCTCCTCTAAATATGCTTTCCAACGTTTTAATTTTGCGTTAGTATTTTTTTGGGAGAGGGCAAAAGTAAGTGGTTGATGATCAGTTAATATTTTGAGTTTAGCTCCATACAAATAATTGCGGAAAGTTTGTAGTGACCAGAAAATTGCAAGCATTTCTTTCTCAGGGGTGGAATATTTCTCTTCAGTTTTAGATAGTGTTCTTGATGCGAAGTGAATTGGTTTATCTTTGCCTAATTCACCTTGAGAAAGAACGGATCCAATTGCATAATCTGAAGCATCGGTTGTCAAAATAAATGGTTTGTTAAAATCTGGATAGATGAGAATATCGCTCGATGATAGTATTTGCTTCATTTTATTGAAACATTCGATTTCTTGTTGATTTAATGTAATTTTCTTTTTGGATGTGTCAGATCCCTTTCCCCTTAAAATGTTTGTCAAAGGTTTAGCAATTTTGGCAAAGTCTTTGACAAATCGTCGATAGTAGCCCATTAATCCTAGGAAGGCACGCAAATCTTTAATGGTTTTGGGCACAGGGTATTTATTTATAACTTCTATTTTTTTATGGTTGGGTTTTATTCCCTCTGTGCAAATAATGAAACCAAGAAATTCAACTTCTTGGCGAAGGAATTCTGATTTGTCTAATTGAATTTTTAGTCCTGCATTATTTAATGTTGTCAAAATTGTGTCCAAATTTTTCAAATGATTTTCTAAATCATCGCCAAAAACTATTACGTCGTCTATATAAACGTAACATATTTTTCCAATAAAATTTCGAAGTACATCATCGATAGCCCTTTGAAATATAGCCGGTGCGTTTTTTAAACCAAACGGCATCCTAGTAAATTCGTATTTACCGTTATTAATAGCAAAAGCCGTTTTTTCAATATCTGATGCTTTCATCTTAATTTGATGGAATCCCGAAGCTAAATCTAAAGTCGAGAAATATTTTTTTCCTTTTAATTGGTCTATCACATAATTTATCTCGGGCATTGGATATTTTTCGGAGATGGTTTTAGCATTTAACATTCGATAATCGATAACCATTCTAAATTTCTTTTGTCCTGATGCATCCGGTTTTTTTGGCACAATCCATACCGGTGAAGTCCAAGCTGAGCGAGACGGTCTGATTATTCCATCCGCTAATAGCTTGTCAACTTGCTTATTTACTTCGTCAGCATATGCTGCAGGATATGGATACACTCTTTGATGGATAGGTGTATCGTCTGAAGTGTGTATTGCACATTCCACTTTGGTTGTACATGTTAGTTTACTGTCTGGTTTGTAAAATGCATCTCTGTTTTTATCTAAAACCTGGTTTAGTTTTTCTAGCTCTAATTTGGATAGATGAGATGTTCGGATCAAATTGTGGGATGACCGATTATGTGGAGAATAGTATGAGATTGGGATGACGAATCTTTTAGAGTTTCTACTCAATGTGATTTGGTCATTTTCTAGATCAATTTTAGCTTTCAATGTTTTCAACATGCTATTTCCAATGATTCCATAAAAAAAATTGTGAAATTTGTGTAACAAAAAGCGATCTTCAAAATCAATTTTGGGATGGAAAAAATTTATATTAATTGCACTAGTAGGAGCAAATGTACTATTTGCACAACTTATTTGACCTACTGAAAATTCGTACGGTTTACTGATTTCATATGCACGTGCCAATTGTGGATGTATTAAATTAATATTAGCACCTGTGTCTATTAAAAACGGAAAGTTTCCAATGGTAGTTTTAAGATAAATAAAAGGAAGGCTGGGAACTACCAACTCATCTTCCACTCTAAAAAATGGTTCTGACCATCGCGACTTGATCCCTCCAACGGATCATGCTCGTGTTGCAAATTTATGTTTTGTAATTTGTCAACAAGATTGTTTTGCTCTGTGAGCTCAAATTCATTTATTGTTTGTCCGTGACAATACCTTGCGTCGTTGGCATTTTTATTCATTTGATGAGCATATAATGGGTGAGCTTGCCTCTTTACCCACGCTTCTTGACTTGATGGTGGTCTTGGTCTTTTTTCGCCATATGTGGGTCTGTTACCATAGTCAATATGACGTGAATTTATACTTCTATCTACCTCCATTGGCTCGGGCTGTTGCCTCTGTGGGGTATATTGCTGATTAGGCAGGTAATGGGAATTGTATCGTGGAGCTGGACGAGGCGCTGCTCTAGGAGGGGGTACTGGTTGATAAACAATTTTTCTGGGTGCTACCCTAGGGGGTTGAGGCTCGAAGCCTAAATCTCTTGGCTTGGGAATATTAAGAGAATTTTGATTTCCATATTGATTTTTAAAAGGTGCTGATCGAACGTCCATATTAAAGTAATCAATGCAAAATTGATATGCTTTGCTAAGGGTCTTCGGGTCAGCAGTTTTTAATAAAGTGGATAATGGTTTTTCTAAACCTCTAATAAACGAATCCAAAGCTTTCTCTCTGAAATAGTTTATGTGGACATTTGCATGCAGAGAGTACTTACTGTCAGTTTGAACTTGTGCTATTATAGCGGCTAACAATTGGTTAACCCTGCTATAATATCCGGCGAGGCTTTCCGAATTACCCTTACGAATACACGTCAATTCATAATCCAGGGTCTTCACGTCACGCTTATCTTTATAGTAAAGCATTAGGATAGATTTTATCTGATGCCAACTACATGTTGCATTATTTGCATTTAACACATCGGAAGCTTCTCCACGGACTTTCCTTCTGATTGTTCGTTCGATCAGATGGAACTGCACAGAGTCGTCAGGAAGATCTCTATACATGATAAAAACATCTTCCACATCCGAAATCCAATTCATCAACTCATTTGGGTTTCCATCAAAAATAGGAACATCCCTCAAAAAGTCAGGGGTTTTTCCCATCTCCACGAAAGATCGTAGAACCATTTCAGTGTTGGGATTGGTCATTTTTGTGTTTTAAATGCTCACTTCACTTAACACTTGTCACGATCACGATTCACCACTAACAAATTACAGCAGAAGCTATTTAATTAAACACCAAAATTTCACTGATTTCGGATTTTTTAGGTTTTTACTTACAGTATGGTTGAGTTAATTTCCATGGGCATCTGACTTCTTTTTCTTCGGGGGAAAATTGGGCAGCTACAGCAAGATGTTCCTTTTTATCCTTCTGATGACTGGGGGCTCGCTGGCAGCAATCGGGAATTAACCACGGTGTCCCAAAGTTCGCTTCGTTATTATGATGGCTCCTTCAACCACGAGATTAGCCACAATTTTTAAATGGCTAACTTTATAGGATTTTTTTTTAACTTATACACTTCCCGCTGATTTTTTTGTCAGGTCCCTATTCGGGCGCCAGTTAAAACTTTTCTTTCTGAATAGATAGAAAGAGTCTTTTACAGTTCGGTGTCTTGAAATTAACTATTTTATTGAATTCAGCCGATTCCGTTATCGGCCCATAAACGGCCCAGCAGCGATCGCCGCATCAGCATAACTCGTCGCGTTGGATACAACACGACACTCCCAATGCTGATTTAGCGATTACCGACGCTCGTTGCTAACTCGCGTTAAAGAAAATCACTGTAGCAGTACTTCTCACACATAGACATTAAAATGGTAAGGAAGTGTCAGAAAAACGATATGAAAATGCAACAAGTTTATAAGAACGTAAAATACGGATGGTCACAAAATGTGTAGAGTCAATTTAAAGATTACGCTAAGCTTAAGAGTTATTTGGGAATCGAGAACGGAATGCTGCTTTTCCATGATAGAGTGATAGTACCATAGAAACTGAAAGAGAAAACCACGCCACGCTGGCGAAGAGGATGAAAATGGCAGCAAGTAGCTAACCATGGTGGAAGAATATGGATCAGGATTTCTATTACGTCATTATTTTTTCCAATCTGTCATTCCAGACAGATTATAATGAAAGAAACATTCGCAACAAAATGGCAAGAAAATTTAAGTCCATTTGAGCGAATACTCATAGATTTTTGTTACTTCGAGAATAGCTCACAAGTGATAGTTGACGAAATTCATACAAGTGTAGGCTCCCATAGTTTTAAGTACCTTATGTTTGTATATATCTGCATATATCTTGATTTAATATGTCAAGTGGAAATAAATACAAAATGTCCCCGCGGCTGGGCATTCAGAAACCGCCTGCCGACCGGACAAGATCGTTGTTTGTGTCGGACTTCTGCCTTCGGTCTTTTAGTACTTCCGAAACAAAGTAAAGTTAAATTTAGCGTTGTTTACAGAAGCTAACATCATGACAAGTATCAGGGCAGAGCGTGTTATCCAAGAGCAAGATACATTTTTCACATGTTTGAGAATGCCACGAGAAAAAGTGTTAGACAATGGGCCTCTATTCAACTCAGGGAAGTAAAAATCATTTTAACATTCAAAAGGTACTAAAGTCAGCAAATCACCACCTTGTCCCCCACAATCTAATGGATAAGTGGACAGAGCGATGAGAACGGTGAAAGATTCAATTATTAGTTACGTGATTCAAAATACTGAATTTCAGAGGAAATTAAATCAGTTTTTGATATCAGACTTCCATCAGAGTCTGAGATCATCAGAGTGTCAGATTTGATGTTTTACAAACGTAAAGCTGAGGTTATGGTTTCGAATTTCAACGGATTAACTAAGTTTTTTCTGCAAAATTTAGTTTCAAATGTTAGCAAGTCGTTTCTATCATTTGATCAAACGATAAATCGATTTTAAGCATCGTTTTGTTACTCCCATGACACTATGACCAAAACATTTTGTACAATAAAATAATCTTATTTATCACGCTTTAAAATCGACCAAATTTTTCTTTTATAGTCCTGGACATCCGCTCTTTCGCATTTTCAACCTTCACATCGTCCAGATTTGTTATAAAAACGTTCAATTGATTTGAGTCTAAATTTTTGTTAACTCCATTGAAGTTTTTTTTGCTCAATGTTTTGTGAATTTTTGACAAAAAAAATACAATGAACATCAAAACTTATGATGTTGAGAATGCTTTTGCCAAAGTTTTGTAAGATAATAATAATAATAATATTAATAATAATAATTCAAACAATTTAAATAATACATTGTAAAAATATCGCAAGCAGTCGTTTGAAAAACGGGTAAAGGAGTGGTCTTTTTCTATTGTCCATCACTACAAACACTAAAAGGCTTAGCCCTATCATTACATTTAGAGCGTCGCCCGCACGTTGCTTTTAATTTACAGCAGCAATGTTGTCTCAGAGGTGGGCATAGGTGCCTATGGTTGACTATGATTAGAAACGACCTGGCTCTACTCCCCTTGCCGCGACATTGCGATGAGTTTGTCCATTCTCTCATTCATCACATCCATCTGGACCCCCAGGCCTGTTATACGCTTCCGCAACATCTCCTTGTTTGTTACTATTACTGTACTTGTTTGTTACTATTACCTTCCAGCTCTTCGCATCCATCTAAAAATTCATAAAAAAAAAATTGTTAGATATATTGCATTTGGAAAAATGTGCAATTTACTAATAATAATTACCTTTAACCAGCAAAAAAGGAACCACACGGAAAATGGGGTTCACATTGCGTGTTCTGCTTGAACGATAAAACTTTTGCTTTGAATTTGATGTGTGACAAACAGCAGCAAGGCGAAAACATAAAACGATCACCGCAATACTCACATACAGCGACCCATCCGGACTCCCAATTCGCGTATAACTGCCGATATCCGTCGTAATCCTGAAATGCGGCGGTTGAAGCACTGACCGCAAAACGATTAGTTTTAACACCTTCCTAGCACATTTGTCACCTTCACGCTTACTACCAAACACACTCAGCAAATTCGAGCAGTTATTCAAGCCCTACCTAACATCACAAACAACAACACATCCACTGGTCCTGTCGAGCAGTTTCCGCACAAGGTCCTCAGCTTTGTACCCAATTTTGTGCTCGTGTGCAACATTCCATATTGCTATCCCTCTTTGCCAGTATGGCAATGATCGTCTGTGCTGCTCTGTCAATTCTTCCACTGCCTGAGTCGATGTGTATACGTGTGTATGCCACTGCTCGACCGTGTAAACGCGCGGTATTGGTATGTATTGTCGCGTCGGTGTAGACTTGACAGGTACGGTGCCGGCACGTAAACAAACCATTGGCCGCAGTTGCTGTTATCGATTAGAATTGTGTTTAGGCAAAGCAACTTTGCCAGCCTAAACATCCGCGTCACGTCGAGATCGCTCCTGTATCGGAGGGACCGTCGCATTAATCAATTGTGTTAAAAATTTGCGGGAAAAACCTAGTGCAATGAAAGCCTTTGGCTCTCTTTCGGAGCCGGCGTAGGAAGCTTCCGGATGTGTTTCGGAGCCGGCATCGGATACTATCGGAGTGTTTAAAGAGGCGGATGAGGTCTCTGAGGGCCAAAGCCTCTTTTAATAAATGGTTTAAAAAAAGAGCTGTTTTGTTTGTGAAGCAAATAGTGGCAAGGCGAAAGAAAACACATATCACAATACATACAAACAGCGTGATCACACACACATGTATACCCCTGGAGCGCAAACGCTCACGCACACCACCCCATAAGCCCGAATCCGAACGTCCTCAGAATGTCCTCAGCCCATGTAAAAACATCCTCAATTTTGTATGGCCGGCGGGCTTGTGACACAAAATTAGGACGTTGCATGCGGATTCGAGCACTTGTATGACGAGTGGGCACGCACTTACCGATAATTTGTGTCACTCCAACAGTGCTTAAAATCAAGCACTTATCGCACACTTCATTTTACTCTTAGAGCCACTCTGAACCAGTAAACACACACACTCCAAAGTATATATCATGCACTATTTGCACCTGTCTGGATATTTGAGCAGTTTAGAGCAGTATTTTAAGCTACCGAACAATTCTAATAAAACAGCAGTACTCGCGAACGCTTAGATTCATTAAAATAACGCTCGAAAAAAATCGAGCACTTTTCGCCAACTTAAATCCACTCATAAAGACGCTGTGACGAATAATCTTACACCAAAGTATACGTGGCACTTTTGGCTCCAGCATCCATATTCGATCAGTAGTCGAGCAACTGCAACATGTCCCAGCAGACCCTCCCAGCCACCAACAGCTATTCCGAACACACTTCCGATTTTACCAGAAAAGCTGCTTGCAATTTGAGCAGTTTTATTTTTTGTCGCTTGGGTACTGGAGATTTCTGTGCGATGGGAAACCGTTTTTGCTTGTGTCAAAATTCGGAAGCCGGAGAGCCGTCAGCCAAACAATTTTCATAAATATCCGAATTTACACCGTTTTTCCGACGGAAACGGATTGCACACTCGGTTCACATCACTACAATTCAAACCGCACTCAATTCGATCCATAAATGAGCAAGTTATTTACACTTTTGCATTAAACGCGGTATATCCGCCACGTGGTGGTGCTGTCACACTTCTGCCACCTCCGTTTGATCACTTAATTAGCCCCCTTAAGACGTTTTTCACTGCGGTTTTTTGGGTTCGATCAATTGATTGCACACTACCACACCGGAAAGGACCGCTTCCGGACAGATCCGTGTGAAATTGGCCGCAAAAACACACACCCGACACTGCATCACCCCCACCACTGATGCACTTTTTGGACCACGTAGCTTTCGCACATTTTGGCCACCTTATCGACCGTTTTCACTCACTTCCAAACCCGGGAAATTATTTGCCAACCAACTTTGACGGCTTGTTGTTGTTGTTGTTGTTGGTGGTGTGGCCTACACGCGCTACATTTCGTCCTTAAAGCAGCGGAAATGCACCGTTTCTTCACTGAAACCACTTTATTGGCCATTTATCACTTAACTGAAACACAAACCGCGCTCCGATCGGTTCACTATCACCGGGAAAACTGTGTCCATCTGAGTCTGCTTACCGCACTTATGTGCTGGAACCATAGGCCACTTATATACACGTTATTTCACCGATTTTGGAGCCGTTTTCACTTTTGTACTGTAAAACTTGCCATTTTACCTCCATTTTGCATAATATCTGGTGGATCAAGCACAATTTTGACCCACTTTTTTAACAATATAAAAACAGAGCGCACTTTGCACAGAGTGCCACGCGCACCGGATGACAGCTCGACACTGCTACAGTGACATAACACTGCCCAGGCACAACCAAGGTGTATGTATCTAGAGCAAGGTGTATGTATTTAGAACAAGGTGTATGTATTTAGAACAAGGTGTATGTATTCAGAAGGTGAATTTCTGTCGATTTCACACAGCAAACAGCACCATTTCCCAAGTTATCTGGTTCCCCTGTTTTCGTAAATTTTTTGGTAAATATATTCGTTAACATAACTTCCTGGAAAAGATTTACGAAATTCCAAACTATTTCGAGGATAACTTGTTTATGTTTGGATTCTGTTTGATTACATTTTGAATGAACCCTGCTCATAAAATGAACCGGAACCATGTACATCGAATGTAAACCGCTGATGGCGGACGGTTATCACAACGGATTTACATCCACGGAAGGCTTTCGGAAGGACTTATGGCGTATGTTTAGGAGACGGAAGGTTTCTGTTCGGTCCGAACTGGAAGAGAACGCGCGAAAGAATGGCTTTATGTTTAATAGTAATAGTAGTGTGTAGAAGACGTTATGTAAGTCGTAGTGCAAGAAGTATAAAAGTAAGATTAGCTAGTAAGGATCAAGGAATAAAGTTCAGATTGAAATCCGCATCCTAACGGAACGTGTGCGCGTTAAAGAAAATCACAGTAGCAGTACTTCTCACACATAGACATTAAAATGGTAAGGAAGTGTCAGAAAAACGATATGACAATGCAACAAGTTTATAAGAACGTAAAATACGGATGGTCACAAAATGTGTAGAGTCAATTTAAAGATTACGCTAAGCTTAAGAGTTATTTGGGAATCGAAAACGGAATGCTGCTTTTCCATGATAGAGTGATAGTACCATACAAACTGAAAGAGAAAACCACGCCACGCTGGCGAAGAGGATGAAAATGGCAGCAAGTAGCTAACCATGGTGGAAGAATATGGATCGGGATTTCTATTACGTCATTATTTTTTCCAATCTGTCATCCAGACAGATTATAATGAAAGACACATTCGCCACTAAATGGCAAGAAAATTTAAGTCCATTTGAGCGAATACTCATAGATTTTTGTTACTTCGAGAATAGCTCACAAGTGATAGTTGACGAAATTCATACAACTGTAGGCTCCCATAGTTTTAAGTACCTTATGTTTTTATATATCTGCATATATCTTGATTTAAATATGTCAAATGGAAATAAATACAAAATGTCCCCGCGGCTGGGCATTCAGAAACCGCCTGCCGACCGGACAAGATCGTTGTTTGTGTCGGACTTCTGCCTTCGGTCTTTTAGTACTTCCGAAACAAAGTAAAGTTAAATTTAGCGTTGTTTACAGAAGCTAACATCATGACAAGTATCAGGGCAGAGCGTGTTATCCAAGAGCAAGATACATTTTTCACATGTTTGAGAATGCCACGAGAAAAAGTGTTAGACAATGGGCCTCTTTTCAACTCAGGGAAGTAAAAATCATTTTAACATTCAAAAGGTACTAAAGTCAGCAAATCACCACCTTGCCCCCCACAATCTAATGGATAAGTGGACAGAGCGATGAGAACGGTGAAAGATTCAATTATTAGTTACATGATTCAAAATACTGAATTTCAAAGGAAATTAAATCAGTTTTTGATATCAGACTTCCATCAGAGTCTGAGATCATCAGAGTGTCAGATTTGATGTTTTACAAACGTAAAGCTGAGGTTATGGTGTCGAATTTCGACGGATCAACTAAGTTTTTTCTGTAAAATTTAGTTTCAAATGTTAGCAAGTCGTTTCTTTCCTTTGATCAAACGATAAATCGATTTTAAGCATCGTTTTGTTACTCCCATGACACTATGACCAAAACATTTTGTACAATTAAATAATCTTATTTATCACACTTTAAAATCGACCAAATTTTTCTTTTATAGTCCTGGACATCCGCTCTTTCGCATTTTCAACCTTCACATCGTCTAGCTTTGTTATAAAAACGTTGAATTGATTTGAGTCTAAATTTTTGTTAACTCCATTGAAGTTTTTTTTTGCTCAATGTTTTGTGAATTTTTGACAAAAAAAAATACAATGAACATCAAAACTTATGATGTTGAGAATGCTTTTGCCAAAGTTTTGTAAGATAATAATAATAATAATATTAATAATAATAATTCAAACAATTTAAATAATACATTGTAAAAATATCGCAAGCAGTCGTTTGAAAAACGGGTAAAGGAGTGGTCTTTTTCTATTGTCCATCACTACAAACACTAAAAGGCTTAGCCCTATCATTACATTTAGAGCGTCGCCCGCACGTTGCTTTTAATTTACAGCAGCAATGTTGTCTCAGAGGTGGGCATATGTGCCTATGGTTGACTAGGATTTTTCACTGCGGTTTTTTGGGTTCGATCAATTGATTGCACACTACCACACCGGAAAGGACCGCTTCCGGACAGATCCGTGTGAAATTGGCCGCAAAAACACACACCCGACACTGCATCACCCCCACCACTGATGCACTTTTTGGACCACGTAGCTTTCGCACATTTTGGCCACCTTATCGACCGTTTTCACTCACTTCCAAACCCGGGAAATTATTTGCCAACCAACTTTGACGGCTTGTTGTTGTTGTTGTTGTTGGTGGTGTGGCCTACACGCGCTACATTTCGTCCTTAAAGCAGCGGAAATGCACCGTTTCTTCACTGAAACCACTTTATTGGCCATTTATCACTTAACTGAAACACAAACCGCGCTCCGATCGGTTCACTATCACCGGGAAAACTGTGTCCATCTGAGTCTGCTTACCGCACTTATGTGCTGGAACCATAGGCCACTTATATACACGTTATTTCACCGATTTTGGAGCCGTTTTCACTTTTGTACTGTAAAACTTGCCATTTTACCTCCATTTTGCATAATATCTGGTGGATCAAGCACAATTTTGACCCACTTTTTTAACAATATAAAAACAGAGCGCACTTTGCACAGAGTGCCACGCGCACCGGATGACAGCTCGACACTGCTACAGTGACATAACACTGCCCAGGCACAACCAAGGTGTATGTATCTAGAGCAAGGTGTATGTATTTAGAACAAGGTGTATGTATTTAGAACAAGGTGTATGTATTCAGAAGGTGAATTTCTGTCGATTTCACACAGCAAACAGCACCATTTCCCAAGTTATCTGGTTCCCCTGTTTTCGTAAATTTTTTGGTAAATATATTCGTTAACGAAACTTCCTGGAAAAGATTTACGAAATTCCAAACTATTTCGAGGATAACTTGTTTATGTTTGGATTCTGTTTGATTACATTTTGAATGAACCCTGCTCATAAAATGAACCGGAACCATGTACATCGAATGTAAACCGCTGATGGCGGACGGTTATCACAACGGATTTACATCCACGGAAGGTTTTCGGAAGGACTTATGGCGTATGTTTAGGAGACGGAAGGTTTCTGTTCGGTCCGAACTGGAAGAGAACGCGCGAAAGAATGGCTTTATGTTTAATAGTAATAGTAGTGTGTAGAAGACGTTATGTAAGTCGTAGTGCAAGAAGTATAAAAGTAAGGTTAGCTAGTAAGGATCAAGGAATAAAGTTCAGATTGAAATCCGCATCCTAACGGAACGTGTGCGCGTTAAAGAAAATCACAGTAGCAGTACTTCTCACACATAGACATTAAAATGGTAAGGAAGTGTCAGAAAAACGATATGACAATGCAACAAGTTTATAAGAACGTAAAATACGGATGGTCACAAAATGTGTAGAGTCAATTTAAAGATTACGCTAAGCTTAAGAGTTATTTGGGAATCGAGAACGGAATGCTGCTTTTCCATGATAGAGTGATAGTACCATACAAACTGAAAGAGAAAACCACGCCACGCTGGCGAAGAGGATGAAAATGGCAGCAAGTAGCTAACCATGGTGGAAGAATATGGATCGGGATTTCTATTACGTCATTATTTTTTCCAATCTGTCATCCAGACAGATTATAATGAAAGACACATTCGCCACTAAATGGCAAGAAAATTTAAGTCCATTTGAGCGAATACTCATAGATTTTTGTTACTTCGAGAATAGCTCACAAGTGATAGTTGACGAAATTCATACAACTGTAGGCTCCCATAGTTTTAAGTACCTTATTTTTTTATATATCTGCATATATCTTGATTTAAATATGTCAAATGGAAATAAATACAAAATGTCCCCGCGGCTGGGCATTCAGAAACCGCCTGCCGACCGGACAAGATCGTTGTTTGTGTCGGACTTCTGCCTTCGGTCTTTTAGTACTTCCGAAACAAAGTAAAGTTAAATTTAGCGTTGTTTACAGAAGCTAACATCATGACAAGTATCAGGGCAGAGCGTGTTATCCAAGAGCAAGATACATTTTTCACATGTTTGAGAATGCCACGAGAAAAAGTGTTAGACAATGGGCCTCTTTTCAACTCAGGGAAGTAAAAATCATTTTAACATTCAAAAGGTACTAAAGTCAGCAAATCACCACCTTGCCCCCCACAATCTAATGGATAAGTGGACAGAGCGATGAGAACGGTGAAAGATTCAATTATTAGTTACATGATTCAAAATACTGAATTTCAAAGGAAATTAAATCAGTTTTTGATATCAGACTTCCATCAGAGTCTGAGATCATCAGAGTGTCAGATTTGATGTTTAACAAACGTTTGAAGCTGAGGTTATGGTGTCGAATTTCAACGGATTAACTAAGTTTTTTCTGCAAAATTTAGTTTCAAATGTTAGCAAGTCGTTTCTTTCCTTTGATCAAACGATAAATCGATTTTAAGCATCGTTTTGTTACTCCCATGACACTATGACCAAAACATTTTGTACAATAAAATAATCTTATTTATCACACTTTAAAATCGACCAAATTTTTCTTTTATAGTCTTGGACATCCGCTCTTTCGCATTTTCAACCTTCACATCGTCTAGCTTTGTTATAAAAACGTTGAATTGATTTGAGTCTAAATTTTTGTTAACTCCATTGAAGTTTTTTTTGCTCAATGTTTTGTGAATTTTTGACAAAAAAAAATACAATGAACATGAAAATTTATGATGTTGAGAATGCTTTTGCCAAAGTTTTGTAAGATAATAATAATAATAATATTAATTATAATAATTCAAACAATTTAAATTGTACATTGTAAAAATATCGCAAGCAGTCGTTTGAAAATCGGGTAAAGGAGTGGTCTTTTTCTATTGTCCATCACTACAAACACTAAAAGGCTTAGCCCTATCATTACATTTAGAGCGTCGCCCGCACGTTGCTTTTAATTTACAGCAGCAATGTTGTCTCAGAGGTGGGCATAGGTGCCTATGGTTGACTATGATTAGAAACGACCTGGCTCTACTCCCCTTGCCGCGACATTGCGATGAGTTTGTCCATTCTCTCATTCATCACATCCATCTGGACCCCCAGGCCTGTTATACGCTTCCGCAACATCTCCTTGTTTGTTACTATTACTGTACTTGTTTGTTACTATTACCTTCCAGCTCTTCGCATCCATCTAAAATTCATAAAAAAAAATTGTTAGATATATTGCATTTGGAAAAATGTGCAATTTACTAATAATAATTACCTTTAACCAGCAAAAAAGGAACCACACGGAAAATGGGGTTCACATTGCGTGTTCTGCTTGAACGATAAAACTTTTGCTTTGAATTTGATGTGTGACAAACAGCAGCAAGGCGAAAACATAAAACGATCACCGCAATACTCACATACAGCGACCCATCCGGACTCCCAATTCGCGTACAACTGCCGATATCCGTCGTAATCCTGAAATGCGGCGGTTGAAGCACTGACCGCAAAACGATTAGTTTTAACACCTTCCTAGCACATTTGTCACCTTCACGCTTACTACCAAACACACTCAGCAAATTCGAGCAGTTATTCAAGCCCTACCTAACATCACAAACAACAACACACGCACTTACCGATAATTTGTGTCACTCCAACAGTGCTTAAAATCAAGCACTTATCGCACACTTCATTTTACTCTTAGAGCCACTCTGAACCAGTAAACACACACACTCCAAAGTATATATCATGCACTATTTGCACCTGTCTGGATATTTGAGCAGTTTAGAGCAGTATTTTAAGCTACCGAACAATTCTAATAAAACAGCAGTACTCGCGAACGCTTAGATTCATTAAAATAACGCTCGAAAAAAATCGAGCACTTTTCGCCAACTTAAATCCACTCATAAAGACGCTGTGACGAATAATCTTACACCAAAGTATACGTGGCACTTTTGGCTCCAGCATCCATATTCAAGCAGTTGTCGAGCAGTTATCGAGCAACTGCAACATGTCCCAGCAAACCCTCTCAGCCACCAACAGCTATTCCGAACACACTTCCGATTTTACCAGAAAAGCTGCTTGCAATTTGAGCAGTTTTATTTTTTGTCGCTTGGGTACTGGAGATTTCTGTGCGATGGGAAACCGTTTTTGCTTGTGTCAAAATTCGGAAGCCGGAGAGCCGTCAGCCAAACAATTTTCATAAATATCCGAATTTACACCGTTTTTCCGACGGAAACGGATTGCACACTCGGTTCACATCACTACAATTCAAACCGCACTCAATTCGATCCATAAATGAGCAAGTTATTTACACTTTTGCATTAAACGCGGTATATCCGCCACGTGGTGGTGCTGTCACACTACTGTCACACTTCTGCCACCTCCGTTTGATCACTTAATTAGCCCCCTTAAGACGTTTTTCACTGCGGTTTTTTGGGTTCGATCAATTGATTGCACACTACCACACCGGAAAGGACCGCTTCCGGACAGATCCGTGCGAAATTGGCCGCAAAAACACACACCCGACACTGCATCACCCCCACCACTGATGCACTTTTTGGACCACGTAGCTTTCGCACATTTTGGCCACCTTATCGACCGTTTTCACTCACTTCCAAACCCGGGAAATTATTTGCCAACCAACTTTGACGGCTTGTTGTTGTTGTTGTTGTTGGTGGTGTGGCATACACGCGCTACATTTCGTCCTTAAAGCAGCGGAAATGCACCGTTTCTTCACTGAAACCACTTTATTGGCCATTTATCACTTAACTGAAACACAAACCGCGCTCCGATCGGTTCACTATCACCGGGAAAACTGTGTCCATCTGAGTCTGCTTACCGCACTTATGTGCTGGAACCATGGGCCACTTATATACACGTTATTTCACCGATTTTGGAGCCGTTTTCACTTTTGTACTGTAAAACTTGCCATTTTACCTCCATTGTGCATAATATCTGGTGGATCGAGCACAATTTTACGCCCTTTTTAACCCAAATAAAACCAAAGCGCACTTTGCACAAAGTGCCACGCGCACCGGATGACACCTCGACACTGCTATAGTGACATAACACTGCCCAGGCACAACCAAGGTGTATGTATCTAGAGCAAGGTGTATGTATTTAGAACAAGGTGTATGTATTTAGAACAAGGTGTATGTATTCAGAAGGTGAATTTCTGTCGATTTCACACAGCAAACAGCACCATTTCCCAAGTTATCTGGTTCCCCTGTTTTCGTAAATTTTTTGGTAAATATATTCGTTAACGAAACTTCCTGGAAAAGATTTACGAAATTCCAAACTATTTCGAGGATAACTTGTTTATGTTTGGATTCTGTTTGATTACATTTTGAATGAACCCTGCTCATAAAATGAACCGGAACCATGTTCATCGAATGTAAACCGCTGATGGCGGACGGTTATCACAACGGATTTACATCCACGGAAGGCTTTCGGAAGGACTTATGGCGTATGTTTAGGAGACGGAAGGTTTCTGTTCGGTCCGAACTGGAAGAGAACGCGCGAAAGAATGGCTTTATGTTTAATAGTAATAGTGGTGTGTAGAAGACGTTTTGTAAGTCGTAGTGCAAGAAGTATAAAAGTAAGGTTAGCTAGTAAGGATCAAGGAATAAAGTTCAGATTGAAATCCGCATCCTAACGGAACGTGTGCGCGTTAAAGAAAATCACTGTAGCAGTACTTCTCACACATAGACATTAAAATGGTAAGGAAGTGTCAGAAAAACGATATGAAAATGCAACAAGTTTATAAGAACGTAAAATACGGATGGTCACAAAATGTGTAGAGTCAATTTAAAGATTACGCTAAGCTTAAGAGTTATTTGGGAATCGAGAACGGAATGCTGCTTTTCCATGATAGAGTGATAGTACCATAGAAACTGAAAGAGAAAACCACGCCACGCTGGCGAAGAGGATGAAAATGGCAGCAAGTAGCTAACCATGGTGGAAGAATATGGATCAGGATTTCTATTACGTCATTATTTTTTCCAATCTGTCATTCCAGACAGATTATAATGAAAGAAACATTCGCAACAAAATGGCAAGAAAATTTAAGTCCATTTGAGCGAATACTCATAGATTTTTGTTACTTCGAGAATAGCTCACAAGTGATAGTTGACGAAATTCATACAAGTGTAGGCTCCCATAGTTTAAAGTACCTTATGTTTGTATATATCTGCATATATCTTGATTTAAATATGTCAAGTGGAAATAAATACAAAATGTCCCCGCGGCTGGGCATTCAGAAACCGCCTGCCGACCGGACAAGATCGTTGTTTGTGTCGGACTTCTGCCTTCGGTCTTTTAGTACTTCCGAAACAAAGTAAAGTTAAATTTAGCGTTGTTTACAGAAGCTAACATCATGACAAGTATCAGGGCAGAGCGTGTTATCCAAGAGCAAGATACATTTTTCACATGTTTGAGAATGCCACGAGAAAAAGTGTTAGACAATGGGCCTCTATTCAACTCAGGGAAGTAAAAATCATTTTAACATTCAAAAGGTACTAAAGTCAGAAAATCACCACCTTGCCCCCCACAATCTAATGGATAAGTGGACAGAGCGATGAGAACGGTGAAAGATTCAATTATTAGTTACGTGATTCAAAATACTGAATTTCAGAGGAAATTAAATCAGTTTTTGATATCAGACTTCCATCAGAGTCTGAGATCATCAGAGTGTCAGATTTGATGTTTTACAAACGTAAAGCTGAGGTTATGGTTTCGAATTTCAACGGATTAACTAAGTTTTTTCTGCAAAATTTAGTTTCAAATGTTAGCAAGTCGTTTCTATCATTTGATCAAACGATAAATCGATTTTAAGCATCGTTTTGTTACTCCCATGACACTATGACCAAAACATTTTGTACAATAAAATAATCTTATTTATCACGCTTTAAAATCGACCAAATTTTTCTTTTATAGTCCTGGACATCCGCTCTTTCGCATTTTCAACCTTCACATCGTCCTGATTTGTTATAAAAACGTTCAATTGATTTGAGTCTAAATTTTTGTTAACTCCATTGAAGTTTTTTTTTGCTCAATGTTTTGTGAATTTTTGACAAAAAAAATACAATGAACATCAAAACTTATGATGTTGAGAATGCTTTTGCCAAAGTTTTGTAAGATAATAATAATAATAATATTAATAATAATAATTCAAACAATTTAAATTATACATTGTAAAAATATCGCAAGCAGTCGTTTGAAAAACGGGTAAAGGAGTGGTCTTTTTCTATTGTCCATCACTACAAACACTAAAAGGCTTAGCCCTATCATTACATTTAGAGCGTCGCCCGCACGTTGCTTTTAATTTACAGCAGCAATGTTGTCTCAGAGGTGGGCATATGTGCCTATGGTTGACTAGGATTAGAAACGACCTGTCTCCCCTTGCTGCGACATTGCGATGAATTTGTCCATTCTCTCATTCATCACATCCATCTGGACCCCCAGGCCTGTTATACGCTTCCGCAACATCTCCTTTGCCATCGCTGACTGTATTTGTTTGTTACTATTACCTTCCAGCTCTTCGCATCCATCTAAAATTCATAAAAAAAATTGTTAGATATATTGCATTTGGAAAAATGTGCAATTTACTAATAATAATTACCTTTAACCAGCAAAACAGGAACCACACGGAAAATGGGGTTCACATTGCGTGTTCTGCTTGAACGATAAAACTTTTGCTTTGAATTTGATGTGTGACAAACAGCAGCAAGGCGAAAACATAAAACGATCACCGCAATACTCACATACAGCGACCCATCCGGCCTCCCAATTCGCGTACGACTGCCGATATCCGTCGTAATCCTGAAATGCGGCGGTTGAAGCACTGACCGCAATACGATTAGTTTTAACACCTTCCCAGCACATTTGTCACCTTCACGCTTACTACCAAACACCCTCACCAAATTCGAGCAGTTTCGAGCAGTTATTCAAGCCCTACCTAACATCACAAACAACAACACACGCACTTACCGATAATTTGTGTCACTCCAACAGTGCTTAAAATCAAGCACTTATCGCACACTTCATTTTACTCTTAGAGCCACTCTGAACCAGTAAACACACACACTCCAAAGTATATATCATGCACTATTTGCACCTGTCTGGATATTCGAGCAGTTTAGAGCAGTTTTTTAAGCTGCCGAACAATTCAAATAACAAAGCAGCACTCGCGAACGCTTTGATTCATTAAAACAGCGCTCGAAAAAAATCGAGCACTTTTTGTCAACTTAAATCCATTCATAAAGACGCTGTGACGAATAATCTTACATCAAAGTATACCTGGCACTTTTGGCTCCAGCATCCATATTCGAGCAGTTGTCGAGCAGTTATCGAGCAACTGCAACATGTCCCAGCAAACCCTCTCAGCCACCAACAGCTATTCCGAACACACTTCCGATTTTACCAGGAAAGCTGCTTGCAATTTGAGCAGTTTTATTTTTTGTCGCTTGGGTACTGGAGATTTTTGTCCGATGGGAATCCGTTTTTGCTTGTGTCAAAATTCGGAAGCCGGAAAGGCGTCAGCCAAAAAATTTCCATAAATTTCCGAATATCCACCGTTTTTCCGACGGAAACGGAATGCACACTCGGTTCACATCACTACAATTCAAACCGCACTCAATTCGATCCATAAATGAGCAAGTTATTTACACTTTTGCATTAAACGCGGTATATCCGCCACGTGGTGGTGCTGTCACACTACTGTCACACTTCTGCCACCTCCGTTTGATCACTTATTTAGCCTACTTAAGACGTTTTTCACTGCGGTTTTTTGGGTTCAATCAATTGATTGCACACTACCACACCGGAAAGGACCGCTTCCGGACAGATCCGTGCGAAATTGGCCGCAAAAACACACACCCGACACTGCATCACCCCCACCACTGATACACTTTTTGGACCACGTAGCTTTCGCACTAATCGGCCGATTTTTACCCCGTTTTCGGCTTGCGCAACATTTTGGCCACCTTATCGACCGTTTTCACTCACTTCCAAACCCGAGAAATTATTTGCCAACCAACTTTGACGGCTTGTTGTTGTTGTTGTTGTTGGTGGTGTGGCATACACGCGCTACATTTCGTCCTTAAAGCAGCGGAAATGCACCGTTTCTTCACTGAAACCACTTTATTGGCCATTTATCACTGAACTGAAACACAAACCGCGCTCCGATCGGTTCACTATCACCGGGAAAACTGTGTCCATCTCAGTCTGCTTACCGCGCTTATGTGTTGGAACCATGGGCCACTTATATACACGTTAATTCACCGATTTTGGAGCCGTTTTCACTTTTGTACTGTAAAGCTTGCCATTTTACCTCCATTATGCATAATATCTGGTGGATCAAGCACAATTTTACCCCCTTTTTAAAAATATAAAAACGGAGCGCACTTTGCACAGAGTGCCAGGCGCACCGGATGACAGCTCGACACTGCTACAGTGACATAACACTGACCAGGCACAACCAAGGTGTATGTATCTAGAGCAAGGTGTATCTATTTAGAACAAGGTGTATGTATTCAGAAGGTGAATTTCTGTCGATTTCACACAGCAACAGCACCATTTCCCAAGATATCTGGTTCCCCTGTTTTCGTAAATTTTTTGGTAAATATATTCGTTAACGAAACTTCCTGGAAAAGATTTACGAAATTCCAAACTATTTCGAGGATAACTTGTTTATGTTTGGATTCTGTTTGATTACATTTTGAACGAACCCCGCTCATAAAATGAACCGGAACCATGTTCATCGAATGTAAACCGCTGATGGCGGACGGTTATCACAACGGATTTACATCCACGGAAGGCTTTCGGAAGGACTTATGGCGTATGTTTAGGAGACGGAAGGTTTCTGTTCGGTCCGAACTGGAAGAGAACGCGCGAAAGAATGGCTTTATGTTTAATAGTAATAGTAGTGTGTAGAAGACGTTATGTAAGTCGTAGTGCAAGAAGTATAAAAGTAAGGTTAGCTAGTAAGGATCAAGGAATAAAGTTCAGATTGAAATCCGCATCCTAACGGAACGTGTGCGCGTTAAAGAAAATCACTGTAGCAGTACTTCTCACACATAGACATTAAAATGGTAAGGAAGTGTCAGAAAAACGATATGAAAATGCAACAAGTTTATAAGAACGTAAAATACGGATGGTCACAAAATGTGTAGAGTCAATTTAAAGATTACGCTAAGCTTAAGAGTTATTTGGGAATCGAGAACGGAATGCTGCTTTTCCATGATAGAGTGATAGTACCATAGAAACTGAAAGAGAAAACCACGCCACGCTGGCGAAGAGGATGAAAATGGCAGCAAGTAGCTAACCATGGTGGAAGAATATGGATCAGGATTTCTATTACGTCATTATTTTTTCCAATCTGTCATTCCAGACAGATTATAATGAAAGAAACATTCGCAACAAAATGGCAAGAAAATTTAAGTCCATTTGAGCGAATACTCATAGATTTTTGTTACTTCGAGAATAGCTCACAAGTGATAGTTGACGAAATTCATACAAGTGTAGGCTCCCATAGTTTTAAGTACCTTATGTTTGTATATATCTGCATATATCTTGATTTAATATGTCAAGTGGAAATAAATACAAAATGTCCCCGCGGCTGGGCATTCAGAAACCGCCTGCCGACCGGACAAGATCGTTGTTTGTGTCGGACTTCTGCCTTCGGTCTTTTAGTACTTCCGAAACAAAGTAAAGTTAAATTTAGCGTTGTTTACAGAAGCTAACATCATGACAAGTATCAGGGCAGAGCGTGTTATCCAAGAGCAAGATACATTTTTCACATGTTTGAGAATGCCACGAGAAAAAGTGTTAGACAATGGGCCTCTATTCAACTCAGGGAAGTAAAAATCATTTTAACATTCAAAAGGTACTAAAGTCAGCAAATCACCACCTTGTCCCCCACAATCTAATGGATAAGTGGACAGAGCGATGAGAACGGTGAAAGATTCAATTATTAGTTACGTGATTCAAAATACTGAATTTCAGAGGAAATTAAATCAGTTTTTGATATCAGACTTCCATCAGAGTCTGAGATCATCAGAGTGTCAGATTTGATGTTTTACAAACGTAAAGCTGAGGTTATGGTTTCGAATTTCAACGGATTAACTAAGTTTTTTCTGCAAAATTTAGTTTCAAATGTTAGCAAGTCGTTTCTATCATTTGATCAAACGATAAATCGATTTTAAGCATCGTTTTGTTACTCCCATGACACTATGACCAAAACATTTTGTACAATAAAATAATCGGTAAAAGACTCGAGAAGGCCCCCCCCTGACAAAATTTGTTAGGCGCTGTAGGATTTACGCCTAAAGGTATGCAATCCGCAGTACACATTGCGGAAGCTTCACAGTGAGCTTTCAGTGTGCTTTCAGTGTGGTCAAAATTGGTTGAAGAAAGTCGAATAAAATATTGTTATTATTTGATTAAAATCCCCTCTCCGCTAACCCTACCATTCATTTTGGCTTATAGGGGCTTCTTACTAATTTTCGGTCGCACTAGGGGTGAACAATCGGGCCCAAAACATGCACGGCGTTTTCGGACGGTAACGGAACAGTAATTCGATGAATACTTGTTACCTTGCATTGATATTCAGCAAAGGAGGAAACATAAGAATATCATAATCACAAACCACTTGTTACAATGTATTGTATCAAGTTCTACTCGCTGTCTAGTAACAGTATTAAGGAACAATGCACAATGTTTACATCAAATGGGTTTTGACCATACAGAAATTCCACTGTACAATAAAAATGACAGGCCACAGTGCTGCACACAAAAGATTCTAGGGGGGGCCTTCTCGAGTCTTTTACCAAATAATCTTATTTATCACGCTTTAAAATCGACCAAATTTTTCTTTTATAGTCCTGGACATCCGCTCTTTCGCATTTTCAACCTTCACATCGTCCAGATTTGTTATAAAAACGTTCAATTGATTTGAGTCTAAATTTTTGTTAACTCCATTGAAGTTTTTTTTGCTCAATGTTTTGTGAATTTTTGACAAAAAAAAATACAATGAACATCAAAACTTATGATGTTGAGAATGCTTTTGCCAAAGTTTTGTAAGATAATAATAATAATAATATTAATAATAATAATTCAAACAATTTAAATAATACATTGTAAAAATATCGCAAGCAGTCGTTTGAAAAACGGGTAAAGGAGTGGTCTTTTTCTATTGTCCATCACTACAAACACTAAAAGGCTTAGCCCTATCATTACATTTAGAGCGTCGCCCGCACGTTGCTTTTAATTTACAGCAGCAATGTTGTCTCAGAGGTGGGCATAGGTGCCTATGGTTGACTATGATTAGAAACGACCTGGCTCTACTCCCCTTGCCGCGACATTGCGATGAGTTTGTCCATTCTCTCATTCATCACATCCATCTGGACCCCCAGGCCTGTTATACGCTTCCGCAACATCTCCTTGTTTGTTACTATTACTGTACTTGTTTGTTACTATTACCTTCCAGCTCTTCGCATCCATCTAAAAATTCATAAAAAAAAATTGTTAGATATATTGCATTTGGAAAAATGTGCAATTTACTAATAATAATTACCTTTAACCAGCAAAAAAGGAACCACACGGAAAATGGGGTTCACATTGCGTGTTCTGCTTGAACGATAAAACTTTTGCTTTGAATTTGATGTGTGACAAACAGCAGCAAGGCGAAAACATAAAACGATCACCGCAATACTCACATACAGCGACCCATCCGGACTCCCAATTCGCGTATAACTGCCGATATCCGTCGTAATCCTGAAATGCGGCGGTTGAAGCACTGACCGCAAAACGATTAGTTTTAACACCTTCCTAGCACATTTGTCACCTTCACGCTTACTACCAAACACACTCAGCAAATTCGAGCAGTTATTCAAGCCCTACCTAACATCACAAACAACAACACATCCACTGGTCCTGTCGAGCAGTTTCCGCACAAGGTCCTCAGCTTTGTACCCAATTTTGTGCTCGTGTGCAACATTCCATATTGCTATCCCTCTTTGCCAGTATGGCAATGATCGTCTGTGCTGCTCTGTCAATTCTTCCACTGCCTGAGTCGATGTGTATACGTGTGTATGCCACTGCTCGACCGTGTAAACGCGCGGTATTGGTATGTATTGTCGCGTCGGTGTAGACTTGACAGGTACGGTGCCGGCACGTAAACAAACCATTGGCCGCAGTTGCTGTTATCGATTAGAATTGTGTTTAGGCAAAGCAACTTTGCCAGCCTAAACATCCGCGTCACGTCGAGATCGCTCCTGTATCGGAGGGACCGTCGCATTAATCAATTGTGTTAAAAATTTGCGGGAAAAACCTAGTGCAATGAAAGCCTTTGGCTCTCTTTCGGAGCCGGCGTAGGAAGCTTCCGGATGTGTTTCGGAGCCGGCATCGGATACTATCGGAGTGTTTAAAGAGGCGGATGAGGTCTCTGAGGGCCAAAGCCTCTTTTAATAAATGGTTTAAAAAAAGAGCTGTTTTGTTTGTGAAGCAAATAGTGGCAAGGCGAAAGAAAACACATATCACAATACATACAAACAGCGTGATCACACACACATGTATACCCCTGGAGCGCAAACGCTCACGCACACCACCCCATAAGCCCGAATCCGAACGTCCTCAGAATGTCCTCAGCCCATGTAAAAACATCCTCAATTTTGTATGGCCGGCGGGCTTGTGACACAAAATTAGGACGTTGCATGCGGATTCGAGCACTTGTATGACGAGTGGGCACGCACTTACCGATAATTTGTGTCACTCCAACAGTGCTTAAAATCAAGCACTTATCGCACACTTCATTTTACTCTTAGAGCCACTCTGAACCAGTAAACACACACACTCCAAAGTATATATCATGCACTATTTGCACCTGTCTGGATATTTGAGCAGTTTAGAGCAGTATTTTAAGCTACCGAACAATTCTAATAAAACAGCAGTACTCGCGAACGCTTAGATTCATTAAAATAACGCTCGAAAAAAATCGAGCACTTTTCGCCAACTTAAATCCACTCATAAAGACGCTGTGACGAATAATCTTACACCAAAGTATACGTGGCACTTTTGGCTCCAGCATCCATATTCGATCAGTAGTCGAGCAACTGCAACATGTCCCAGCAGACCCTCCCAGCCACCAACAGCTATTCCGAACACACTTCCGATTTTACCAGAAAAGCTGCTTGCAATTTGAGCAGTTTTATTTTTTGTCGCTTGGGTACTGGAGATTTCTGTGCGATGGGAAACCGTTTTTGCTTGTGTCAAAATTCGGAAGCCGGAGAGCCGTCAGCCAAACAATTTTCATAAATTTCCGAATTTACACCGTTTTTCCGACGGAAACGGAATGCACACTCGGTTCACATCACTACAATTCAAACCGCACTCAATTCGATCCATAAATGAGCAAGTTATTTACACTTTTGCATTAAACGCGGTATATCCGCCACGTGGTGGTGCTGTCACACTTCTGCCACCTCCGTTTGATCACTTAATTAGCCCCCTTAAGACGTTTTTCACTGCGGTTTTTTGGGTTCGATCAATTGATTGCACACTACCACACCGGAAAGGACCGCTTCCGGACAGATCCGTGTGAAATTGGCCGCAAAAACACACACCCGACACTGCATCACCCCCACCACTGATGCACTTTTTGGACCACGTAGCTTTCGCACATTTTGGCCACCTTATCGACCGTTTTCACTCACTTCCAAACCCGGGAAATTATTTGCCAACCAACTTTGACGGCTTGTTGTTGTTGTTGTTGTTGGTGGTGTGGCCTACACGCGCTACATTTCGTCCTTAAAGCAGCGGAAATGCACCGTTTCTTCACTGAAACCACTTTATTGGCCATTTATCACTTAACTGAAACACAAACCGCGCTCCGATCGGTTCACTATCACCGGGAAAACTGTGTCCATCTGAGTCTGCTTACCGCACTTATGTGCTGGAACCATAGGCCACTTATATACACGTTATTTCACCGATTTTGGAGCCGTTTTCACTTTTGTACTGTAAAACTTGCCATTTTACCTCCATTTTGCATAATATCTGGTGGATCAAGCACAATTTTGACCCACTTTTTTAACAATATAAAAACAGAGCGCACTTTGCACAGAGTGCCACGCGCACCGGATGACAGCTCGACACTGCTACAGTGACATAACACTGCCCAGGCACAACCAAGGTGTATGTATCTAGAGCAAGGTGTATGTATTTAGAACAAGGTGTATGTATTTAGAACAAGGTGTATGTATTCAGAAGGTGAATTTCTGTCGATTTCACACAGCAAACAGCACCATTTCCCAAGTTATCTGGTTCCCCTGTTTTCGTAAATTTTTTGGTAAATATATTCGTTAACATAACTTCCTGGAAAAGATTTACGAAATTCCAAACTATTTCGAGGATAACTTGTTTATGTTTGGATTCTGTTTGATTACATTTTGAATGAACCCTGCTCATAAAATGAACCGGAACCATGTACATCGAATGTAAACCGCTGATGGCGGACGGTTATCACAACGGATTTACATCCACGGAAGGCTTTCGGAAGGACTTATGGCGTATGTTTAGGAGACGGAAGGTTTCTGTTCGGTCCGAACTGGAAGAGAACGCGCGAAAGAATGGCTTTATGTTTAATAGTAATAGTAGTGTGTAGAAGACGTTATGTAAGTCGTAGTGCAAGAAGTATAAAAGTAAGATTAGCTAGTAAGGATCAAGGAATAAAGTTCAGATTGAAATCCGCATCCTAACGGAACGTGTGCGCGTTAAAGAAAATCACAGTAGCAGTACTTCTCACACATAGACATTAAAATGGTAAGGAAGTGTCAGAAAAACGATATGACAATGCAACAAGTTTATAAGAACGTAAAATACGGATGGTCACAAAATGTGTAGAGTCAATTTAAAGATTACGCTAAGCTTAAGAGTTATTTGGGAATCGAAAACGGAATGCTGCTTTTCCATGATAGAGTGATAGTACCATACAAACTGAAAGAGAAAACCACGCCACGCTGGCGAAGAGGATGAAAATGGCAGCAAGTAGCTAACCATGGTGGAAGAATATGGATCGGGATTTCTATTACGTCATTATTTTTTCCAATCTGTCATCCAGACAGATTATAATGAAAGACACATTCGCCACTAAATGGCAAGAAAATTTAAGTCCATTTGAGCGAATACTCATAGATTTTTGTTACTTCGAGAATAGCTCACAAGTGATAGTTGACGAAATTCATACAACTGTAGGCTCCCATAGTTTTAAGTACCTTATGTTTTTATATATCTGCATATATCTTGATTTAAATATGTCAAATGGAAATAAATACAAAATGTCCCCGCGGCTGGGCATTCAGAAACCGCCTGCCGACCGGACAAGATCGTTGTTTGTGTCGGACTTCTGCCTTCGGTCTTTTAGTACTTCCGAAACAAAGTAAAGTTAAATTTAGCGTTGTTTACAGAAGCTAACATCATGACAAGTATCAGGGCAGAGCGTGTTATCCAAGAGCAAGATACATTTTTCACATGTTTGAGAATGCCACGAGAAAAAGTGTTAGACAATGGGCCTCTTTTCAACTCAGGGAAGTAAAAATCATTTTAACATTCAAAAGGTACTAAAGTCAGCAAATCACCACCTTGCCCCCCACAATCTAATGGATAAGTGGACAGAGCGATGAGAACGGTGAAAGATTCAATTATTAGTTACATGATTCAAAATACTGAATTTCAAAGGAAATTAAATCAGTTTTTGATATCAGACTTCCATCAGAGTCTGAGATCATCAGAGTGTCAGATTTGATGTTTTACAAACGTAAAGCTGAGGTTATGGTGTCGAATTTCGACGGATCAACTAAGTTTTTTCTGTAAAATTTAGTTTCAAATGTTAGCAAGTCGTTTCTATCATTTGATCAAACGATAAATCGATTTTAAGCATCGTTTTGTTACTCCCATGACACTATGACCAAAACATTTTGTACAATAAAATAATCTTATTTATCACACTTTAAAATCGACCAAATTTTTCTTTTATAGTCTTGGACATCCGCTCTTTCGCATTTTCAACCTTCACATCGTCTAGCTTTGTTATAAAAACGTTGAATTGATTTGAGTCTAAATTTTTGTTAACTCCATTGAAGTTTTTTTTGCTCAATGTTTTGTGAATTTTTGACAAAAAAAAAATACAATGAACATGAAAATTTATGATGTTGAGAATGCTTTTGCCAAAGTTTTGTAAGATAATAATAATAATAATATTAATTATAATAATTCAAACAATTTAAATTGTACATTGTAAAAATATCGCAAGCAGTCGTTTGAAAATCGGGTAAAGGAGTGGTCTTTTTCTATTGTCCATCACTACAAACACTAAAAGGCTTAGCCCTATCATTACATTTAGAGCGTCGCCCGCACGTTGCTTTTAATTTACAGCAGCAATGTTGTCTCAGAGGTGGGCATAGGTGCCTATGGTTGACTATGATTAGAAACGACCTGGCTCTACTCCCCTTGCCGCGACATTGCGATGAGTTTGTCCATTCTCTCATTCATCACATCCATCTGGACCCCCAGGCCTGTTATACGCTTCCGCAACATCTCCTTGTTTGTTACTATTACTGTACTTGTTTGTTACTATTACCTTCCAGCTCTTCGCATCCATCTAAAATTCATAAAAAAAATTGTTAGATATATTGCATTTGGAAAAATGTGCAATTTACTAATAATAATTACCTTTAACCAGCAAAAAAGGAACCACACGGAAAATGGGGTTCACATTGCGTGTTCTGCTTGAACGATAAAACTTTTGCTTTGAATTTGATGTGTGACAAACAGCAGCAAGGCGAAAACATAAAACGATCACCGCAATACTCACATACAGCGACCCATCCGGCCTCCCAATTCGCGTACAACTGCCGATATCCGTCGTAATCCTGAAATGCGGCGGTTGAAGCACTGACCGCAATACGATTAGTTTTAACACCTTCCTAGCACATTTGTCACCTTCACGCTTACTACCAAACACCCTCAGCAAATTCGAGCAGTTTCGAGCAGTTATTCAAGCCCTACCTAACATCACAAACAACAACACACGCACTTACCGATAATTTGTGTCACTCCAACAGTGCTTAAAAATCAAGCACTTATCGCACACTTCATTTTACTCGTAGAGCCACTCTGAACCAGTAAACACACACACTCCAAAGTATATATCATGCACTATTTGCACCTGTCTGGATATTCGAGCAGTTTAGAGCAGTTTTTTAAGCTGCCGAACAATTCAAATAACAAAGCAGCACTCGCGAACGCTTTGATTCATTAAAACAGCGCTCGAAAAAAATCGAGCACTTTTTGTCAACTTAAATCCATTCATAAAGACGCTGTGACGAATAATCTTACATCAAAGTATACCTGGCACTTTTGGCTCCAGCATCCATATTCGAGCAGTTATCGAGCAACTGCAACATGTCCCAGCAAACCCTCTCAGCCACCAACAGCTATTCCGAACACACTTCCGATTTTACCAGGAAAGCTGCTTGCAATTTGAGCAGTTTTATTTTTTGTCGCTTGGGTACTGGAGATTTTTGTCCGATGGGAATCCGTTTTTGCTTGTGTCAAAATTCGGAAGCCGGAAAGGCGTCAGCCAAAAAATTTCCATAAATTTCCGAATATCCACCGTTTTTCCGACGGAAACGGAATGCACACTCGGTTCACATCACTACAATTCAAACCGCACTCAATTCGATCCATAAATGAGCAAGTTATTTACACTTTTGCATTAAACGCGGTATATCCGCCACGTGGTGGTGCTGTCACACTACTGTCACACTTCTGCCACCTCCGTTTGATCACTTATTTAGCCTACTTAAGACGTTTTTCACTGCGGTTTTTTGGGTTCAATCAATTGATTGCACACTACCACACCGGAAAGGACCGCTTCCGGACAGATCCGTGCGAAATTGGCCGCAAAAACACACACCCGACACTGCATCACCCCCACCACTGATGCACTTTTTGGACCACGTAGCTTTCGCACATTTTGGCCACCTTATCGACCGTTTTCACTCACTTCCAAACCCGGGAAATTATTTGCCAACCAACTTTGACGGCTTGTTGTTGTTGTTGTTGTTGGTGGTGTGGCCTACACGCGCTACATTTCGTCCTTAAAGCAGCGGAAATGCACCGTTTCTTCACTGAAACCACTTTATTGGCCATTTATCACTTAACTGAAACACAAACCGCGCTCCGATCGGTTCACTATCACCGGGAAAACTGTGTCCATCTGAGTCTGCTTACCGCACTTATGTGCTGGAACCATAGGCCACTTATATACACGTTATTTCACCGATTTTGGAGCCGTTTTCACTTTTGTACTGTAAAACTTGCCATTTTACCTCCATTTTGCATAATATCTGGTGGATCAAGCACAATTTTGACCCACTTTTTTAACAATATAAAAACAGAGCGCACTTTGCACAGAGTGCCACGCGCACCGGATGACAGCTCGACACTGCTACAGTGACATAACACTGCCCAGGCACAACCAAGGTGTATGTATCTAGAGCAAGGTGTATGTATTTAGAACAAGGTGTATGTATTCAGAAGGTGAATTTCTGTCGATTTCACACAGCAACAGCACCATTTCCCAAGATATCTGGTTCCCCTGTTTTCGTAAATTTTTTGGTAAATATATTCGTTAACGAAACTTCCTGGAAAAGATTTACGAAATTCCAAACTATTTCGAGGATAACTTGTTTATGTTTGGATTCTGTTTGATTACATTTTGAACGAACCCCGCTCATAAAATGAACCGGAACCATGTTCATCGAATGTAAACCGCTGATGGCGGACGGTTATCACAACGGATTTACATCCACGGAAGGCTTTCGGAAGGACTTATGGCGTATGTTTAGGAGACGGAAGGTTTCTGTTCGGTCCGAACTGGAAGAGAACGCGCGAAAGAATGGCTTTATGTTTAATAGTAATAGTAGTGTGTAGAAGACGTTATGTAAGTCGTAGTGCAAGAAGTATAAAAGTAAGGTTAGCTAGTAAGGATCAAGGAATAAAGTTCAGATTGAAATCCGCATCCTAACGGAACGTGTGCGCGTTAAAGAAAATCACTGTAGCAGTACTTCTCACACATAGACATTAAAATGGTAAGGAAGTGTCAGAAAAACGATATGAAAATGCAACAAGTTTATAAGAACGTAAAATACGGATGGTCACAAAATGTGTAGAGTCAATTTAAAGATTACGCTAAGCTTAAGAGTTATTTGGGAATCGAGAACGGAATGCTGCTTTTCCATGATAGAGTGATAGTACCATAGAAACTGAAAGAGAAAACCACGCCACGCTGGCGAAGAGGATGAAAATGGCAGCAAGTAGCTAACCATGGTGGAAGAATATGGATCAGGATTTCTATTACGTCATTATTTTTTCCAATCTGTCATTCCAGACAGATTATAATGAAAGAAACATTCGCAACAAAATGGCAAGAAAATTTAAGTCCATTTGAGCGAATACTCATAGATTTTTGTTACTTCGAGAATAGCTCACAAGTGATAGTTGACGAAATTCATACAAGTGTAGGCTCCCATAGTTTTAAGTACCTCATGTTTTTATATATCTGCATATATCTTGATTTAATATGTCAAGTGGAAATAAATACAAAATGTCCCCGCGGCTGGGCATTCAGAAACCGCCTGCCGACCGGACAAGATCGTTGTTTGTGTCGGACTTCTGCCTTCGGTCTTTTAGTACTTCCGAAACAAAGTAAAGTTAAATTTAGCGTTGTTTACAGAAGCTAACATCATGACAAGTATCAGGGCAGAGCGTGTTATCCAAGAGCAAGATACATTTTTCACATGTTTGAGAATGCCACGAGAAAAAGTGTTAGACAATGGGCCTCTATTCAACTCAGGGAAGTAAAAATCATTTTAACATTCAAAAGGTACTAAAGTCAGCAAATCACCACCTTGTCCCCCACAATCTAATGGATAAGTGGACAGAGCGATGAGAACGGTGAAAGATTCAATTATTAGTTACGTGATTCAAAATACTGAATTTCAGAGGAAATTAAATCAGTTTTTGATATCAGACTTCCATCAGAGTCTGAGATCATCAGAGTGTCAGATTTGATGTTTTACAAACGTAAAGCTGAGGTTATGGTTTCGAATTTCAACGGATTAACTAAGTTTTTTCTGCAAAATTTAGTTTCAAATGTTAGCAAGTCGTTTCTATCATTTGATCAAACGATAAATCGATTTTAAGCATCGTTTTGTTACTCCCATGACACTATGACCAAAACATTTTGTACAATAAAATAATCTTATTTATCACGCTTTAAAATCGACCAAATTTTTCTTTTATAGTCCTGGACATCCGCTCTTTCGCATTTTCAACCTTCACATCGTCCAGATTTGTTATAAAAACGTTCAATTGATTTGAGTCTAAATTTTTGTTAACTCCATTGAAGTTTTTTTTGCTCAATGTTTTGTGAATTTTTGACAAAAAAAAATACAATGAACATCAAAACTTATGATGTTGAGAATGCTTTTGCCAAAGTTTTGTAAGATAATAATAATAATAATATTAATAATAATAATTCAAACAATTTAAATAATACATTGTAAAAATATCGCAAGCAGTCGTTTGAAAAACGGGTAAAGGAGTGGTCTTTTTCTATTGTCCATCACTACAAACACTAAAAGGCTTAGCCCTATCATTACATTTAGAGCGTCGCCCGCACGTTGCTTTTAATTTACAGCAGCAATGTTGTCTCAGAGGTGGGCATAGGTGCCTATGGTTGACTATGATTAGAAACGACCTGGCTCTACTCCCCTTGCCGCGACATTGCGATGAGTTTGTCCATTCTCTCATTCATCACATCCATCTGGACCCCCAGGCCTGTTATACGCTTCCGCAACATCTCCTTGTTTGTTACTATTACTGTACTTGTTTGTTACTATTACCTTCCAGCTCTTCGCATCCATCTAAAAATTCATAAAAAAAAATTGTTAGATATATTGCATTTGGAAAAATGTGCAATTTACTAATAATAATTACCTTTAACCAGCAAAAAAGGAACCACACGGAAAATGGGGTTCACATTGCGTGTTCTGCTTGAACGATAAAACTTTTGCTTTGAATTTGATGTGTGACAAACAGCAGCAAGGCGAAAACATAAAACGATCACCGCAATACTCACATACAGCGACCCATCCGGACTCCCAATTCGCGTATAACTGCCGATATCCGTCGTAATCCTGAAATGCGGCGGTTGAAGCACTGACCGCAAAACGATTAGTTTTAACACCTTCCTAGCACATTTGTCACCTTCACGCTTACTACCAAACACACTCAGCAAATTCGAGCAGTTATTCAAGCCCTACCTAACATCACAAACAACAACACATCCACTGGTCCTGTCGAGCAGTTTCCGCACAAGGTCCTCAGCTTTGTACCCAATTTTGTGCTCGTGTGCAACATTCCATATTGCTATCCCTCTTTGCCAGTATGGCAATGATCGTCTGTGCTGCTCTGTCAATTCTTCCACTGCCTGAGTCGATGTGTATACGTGTGTATGCCACTGCTCGACCGTGTAAACGCGCGGTATTGGTATGTATTGTCGCGTCGGTGTAGACTTGACAGGTACGGTGCCGGCACGTAAACAAACCATTGGCCGCAGTTGCTGTTATCGATTAGAATTGTGTTTAGGCAAAGCAACTTTGCCAGCCTAAACATCCGCGTCACGTCGAGATCGCTCCTGTATCGGAGGGACCGTCGCATTAATCAATTGTGTTAAAAATTTGCGGGAAAAACCTAGTGCAATGAAAGCCTTTGGCTCTCTTTCGGAGCCGGCGTAGGAAGCTTCCGGATGTGTTTCGGAGCCGGCATCGGATACTATCGGAGTGTTTAAAGAGGCGGATGAGGTCTCTGAGGGCCAAAGCCTCTTTTAATAAATGGTTTAAAAAAAGAGCTGTTTTGTTTGTGAAGCAAATAGTGGCAAGGCGAAAGAAAACACATATCACAATACATACAAACAGCGTGATCACACACACATGTATACCCCTGGAGCGCAAACGCTCACGCACACCACCCCATAAGCCCGAATCCGAACGTCCTCAGAATGTCCTCAGCCCATGTAAAAACATCCTCAATTTTGTATGGCCGGCGGGCTTGTGACACAAAATTAGGACGTTGCATGCGGATTCGAGCACTTGTATGACGAGTGGGCACGCACTTACCGATAATTTGTGTCACTCCAACAGTGCTTAAAATCAAGCACTTATCGCACACTTCATTTTACTCTTAGAGCCACTCTGAACCAGTAAACACACACACTCCAAAGTATATATCATGCACTATTTGCACCTGTCTGGATATTTGAGCAGTTTAGAGCAGTATTTTAAGCTACCGAACAATTCTAATAAAACAGCAGTACTCGCGAACGCTTAGATTCATTAAAATAACGCTCGAAAAAAATCGAGCACTTTTCGCCAACTTAAATCCACTCATAAAGACGCTGTGACGAATAATCTTACACCAAAGTATACGTGGCACTTTTGGCTCCAGCATCCATATTCGATCAGTAGTCGAGCAACTGCAACATGTCCCAGCAGACCCTCCCAGCCACCAACAGCTATTCCGAACACACTTCCGATTTTACCAGAAAAGCTGCTTGCAATTTGAGCAGTTTTATTTTTTGTCGCTTGGGTACTGGAGATTTCTGTGCGATGGGAAACCGTTTTTGCTTGTGTCAAAATTCGGAAGCCGGAGAGCCGTCAGCCAAACAATTTTCATAAATATCCGAATTTACACCGTTTTTCCGACGGAAACGGATTGCACACTCGGTTCACATCACTACAATTCAAACCGCACTCAATTCGATCCATAAATGAGCAAGTTATTTACACTTTTGCATTAAACGCGGTATATCCGCCACGTGGTGGTGCTGTCACACTTCTGCCACCTCCGTTTGATCACTTAATTAGCCCCCTTAAGACGTTTTTCACTGCGGTTTTTTGGGTTCGATCAATTGATTGCACACTACCACACCGGAAAGGACCGCTTCCGGACAGATCCGTGTGAAATTGGCCGCAAAAACACACACCCGACACTGCATCACCCCCACCACTGATGCACTTTTTGGACCACGTAGCTTTCGCACATTTTGGCCACCTTATCGACCGTTTTCACTCACTTCCAAACCCGGGAAATTATTTGCCAACCAACTTTGACGGCTTGTTGTTGTTGTTGTTGTTGGTGGTGTGGCCTACACGCGCTACATTTCGTCCTTAAAGCAGCGGAAATGCACCGTTTCTTCACTGAAACCACTTTATTGGCCATTTATCACTGAACTGAAACACAAACCGCGCTCCGATCGGTTCACTATCACCGGGAAAACTGTGTCCATCTCAGTCTGCTTACCGCACTTATGTGCTGGAACCATAGGCCACTTATATACACGTTATTTCACCGATTTTGGAGCCGTTTTCACTTTTGTACTGTAAAACTTGCCATTTTACCTCCATTTTGCATAATATCTGGTGGATCAAGCACAATTTTGACCCACTTTTTTAACAATATAAAAACAGAGCGCACTTTGCACAGAGTGCCACGCGCACCGGATGACAGCTCGACACTGCTACAGTGACATAACACTGCCCAGGCACAACCAAGGTGTATGTATCTAGAGCAAGGTGTATGTATTTAGAACAAGGTGTATGTATTTAGAACAAGGTGTATGTATTCAGAAGGTGAATTTCTGTCGATTTCACACAGCAAACAGCACCATTTCCCAAGTTATCTGGTTCCCCTGTTTTCGTAAATTTTTTGGTAAATATATTCGTTAACATAACTTCCTGGAAAAGATTTACGAAATTCCAAACTATTTCGAGGATAACTTGTTTATGTTTGGATTCTGTTTGATTACATTTTGAATGAACCCTGCTCATAAAATGAACCGGAACCATGTACATCGAATGTAAACCGCTGATGGCGGACGGTTATCACAACGGATTTACATCCACGGAAGGCTTTCGGAAGGACTTATGGCGTATGTTTAGGAGACGGAAGGTTTCTGTTCGGTCCGAACTGGAAGAGAACGCGCGAAAGAATGGCTTTATGTTTAATAGTAATAGTAGTGTGTAGAAGACGTTATGTAAGTCGTAGTGCAAGAAGTATAAAAGTAAGATTAGCTAGTAAGGATCAAGGAATAAAGTTCAGATTGAAATCCGCATCCTAACGGAACGTGTGCGCGTTAAAGAAAATCACAGTAGCAGTACTTCTCACACATAGACATTAAAATGGTAAGGAAGTGTCAGAAAAACGATATGACAATGCAACAAGTTTATAAGAACGTAAAATACGGATGGTCACAAAATGTGTAGAGTCAATTTAAAGATTACGCTAAGCTTAAGAGTTATTTGGGAATCGAAAACGGAATGCTGCTTTTCCATGATAGAGTGATAGTACCATACAAACTGAAAGAGAAAACCACGCCACGCTGGCGAAGAGGATGAAAATGGCAGCAAGTAGCTAACCATGGTGGAAGAATATGGATCGGGATTTCTATTACGTCATTATTTTTTCCAATCTGTCATCCAGACAGATTATAATGAAAGACACATTCGCCACTAAATGGCAAGAAAATTTAAGTCCATTTGAGCGAATACTCATAGATTTTTGTTACTTCGAGAATAGCTCACAAGTGATAGTTGACGAAATTCATACAACTGTAGGCTCCCATAGTTTTAAGTACCTTATGTTTTTATATATCTGCATATATCTTGATTTAAATATGTCAAATGGAAATAAATACAAAATGTCCCCGCGGCTGGGCATTCAGAAACCGCCTGCCGACCGGACAAGATCGTTGTTTGTGTCGGACTTCTGCCTTCGGTCTTTTAGTACTTCCGAAACAAAGTAAAGTTAAATTTAGCGTTGTTTACAGAAGCTAACATCATGACAAGTATCAGGGCAGAGCGTGTTATCCAAGAGCAAGATACATTTTTCACATGTTTGAGAATGCCACGAGAAAAAGTGTTAGACAATGGGCCTCTTTTCAACTCAGGGAAGTAAAAATCATTTTAACATTCAAAAGGTACTAAAGTCAGCAAATCACCACCTTGCCCCCCACAATCTAATGGATAAGTGGACAGAGCGATGAGAACGGTGAAAGATTCAATTATTAGTTACATGATTCAAAATACTGAATTTCAAAGGAAATTAAATCAGTTTTTGATATCAGACTTCCATCAGAGTCTGAGATCATCAGAGTGTCAGATTTGATGTTTTACAAACGTAAAGCTGAGGTTATGGTGTCGAATTTCGACGGATCAACTAAGTTTTTTCTGTAAAATTTAGTTTCAAATGTTAGCAAGTCGTTTCTATCATTTGATCAAACGATAAATCGATTTTAAGCATCGTTTTGTTACTCCCATGACACTATGACCAAAACATTTTGTACAATAAAATAATCTTATTTATCACACTTTAAAATCGACCAAATTTTTCTTTTATAGTCTTGGACATCCGCTCTTTCGCATTTTCAACCTTCACATCGTCTAGCTTTGTTATAAAAACGTTGAATTGATTTGAGTCTAAATTTTTGTTAACTCCATTGAAGTTTTTTTTGCTCAATGTTTTGTGAATTTTTGACAAAAAAAAAATACAATGAACATGAAAATTTATGATGTTGAGAATGCTTTTGCCAAAGTTTTGTAAGATAATAATAATAATAATATTAATTATAATAATTCAAACAATTTAAATTGTACATTGTAAAAATATCGCAAGCAGTCGTTTGAAAATCGGGTAAAGGAGTGGTCTTTTTCTATTGTCCATCACTACAAACACTAAAAGGCTTAGCCCTATCATTACATTTAGAGCGTCGCCCGCACGTTGCTTTTAATTTACAGCAGCAATGTTGTCTCAGAGGTGGGCATAGGTGCCTATGGTTGACTATGATTAGAAACGACCTGGCTCTACTCCCCTTGCCGCGACATTGCGATGAGTTTGTCCATTCTCTCATTCATCACATCCATCTGGACCCCCAGGCCTGTTATACGCTTCCGCAACATCTCCTTGTTTGTTACTATTACTGTACTTGTTTGTTACTATTACCTTCCAGCTCTTCGCATCCATCTAAAATTCATAAAAAAAATTGTTAGATATATTGCATTTGGAAAAATGTGCAATTTACTAATAATAATTACCTTTAACCAGCAAAAAAGGAACCACACGGAAAATGGGGTTCACATTGCGTGTTCTGCTTGAACGATAAAACTTTTGCTTTGAATTTGATGTGTGACAAACAGCAGCAAGGCGAAAACATAAAACGATCACCGCAATACTCACATACAGCGACCCATCCGGCCTCCCAATTCGCGTACAACTGCCGATATCCGTCGTAATCCTGAAATGCGGCGGTTGAAGCACTGACCGCAATACGATTAGTTTTAACACCTTCCTAGCACATTTGTCACCTTCACGCTTACTACCAAACACCCTCAGCAAATTCGAGCAGTTTCGAGCAGTTATTCAAGCCCTACCTAACATCACAAACAACAACACACGCACTTACCGATAATTTGTGTCACTCCAACAGTGCTTAAAAATCAAGCACTTATCGCACACTTCATTTTACTCGTAGAGCCACTCTGAACCAGTAAACACACACACTCCAAAGTATATATCATGCACTATTTGCACCTGTCTGGATATTCGAGCAGTTTAGAGCAGTTTTTTAAGCTGCCGAACAATTCAAATAACAAAGCAGCACTCGCGAACGCTTTGATTCATTAAAACAGCGCTCGAAAAAAATCGAGCACTTTTTGTCAACTTAAATCCATTCATAAAGACGCTGTGACGAATAATCTTACATCAAAGTATACCTGGCACTTTTGGCTCCAGCATCCATATTCGAGCAGTTATCGAGCAACTGCAACATGTCCCAGCAAACCCTCTCAGCCACCAACAGCTATTCCGAACACACTTCCGATTTTACCAGGAAAGCTGCTTGCAATTTGAGCAGTTTTATTTTTTGTCGCTTGGGTACTGGAGATTTTTATCCGATGGGAATCCGTTTTTGCTTGTGTCAAAATTCGGAAGCCGGAAAGGCGTCAGCCAAAAAATTTCCATAAATTTCCGAATTTACACCGTTTTTCCGACGGAAACGGAATGCACACTCGGTTCACATCACTACAATTCAAACCGCACTCAATTCGATCCATAAATGAGCAAGTTATTTACACTTTTGCATTAAACGCGGTATATCCGCCACGTGGTGGTGCTGTCACACTACTGTCACACTTCTGCCACCTCCGTTTGATCACTTATTTAGCCTACTTAAGACGTTTTTCACTGCGGTTTTTTGGGTTCAATCAATTGATTGCACACTACCACACCGGAAAGGACCGCTTCCGGACAGATCCGTGCGAAATTGGCCGCAAAAACACACACCCGACACTGCATCACCCCCACCACTGATACACTTTTTGGACCACGTAGCTTTCGCACTAATCGGCCGATTTTTACCCCGTTTTCGGCTTGCGCAACATTTTGGCCACCTTATCGACCGTTTTCACTCACTTCCAAACCCGAGAAATTATTTGCCAACCAACTTTGACGGCTTGTTGTTGTTGTTGTTGTTGGTGGTGTGGCATACACGCGCTACATTTCGTCCTTAAAGCAGCGGAAATGCACCGTTTCTTCACTGAAACCACTTTATTGGCCATTTATCACTGAACTGAAACACAAACCGCGCTCCGATCGGTTCACTATCACCGGGAAAACTGTGTCCATCTCAGTCTGCTTACCGCGCTTATGTGTTGGAACCATGGGCCACTTATATACACGTTAATTCACCGATTTTGGAGCCGTTTTCACTTTTGTACTGTAAAGCTTGCCATTTTACCTCCATTATGCATAATATCTGGTGGATCAAGCACAATTTTACCCCCTTTTTAAAAATATAAAAACGGAGCGCACTTTGCACAGAGTGCCAGGCGCACCGGATGACAGCTCGACACTGCTACAGTGACATAACACTGACCAGGCACAACCAAGGTGTATGTATCTAGAGCAAGGTGTATCTATTTAGAACAAGGTGTATGTATTCAGAAGGTGAATTTCTGTCGATTTCACACAGCAACAGCACCATTTCCCAAGATATCTGGTTCCCCTGTTTTCGTAAATTTTTTGGTAAATATATTCGTTAACGAAACTTCCTGGAAAAGATTTACGAAATTCCAAACTATTTCGAGGATAACTTGTTTATGTTTGGATTCTGTTTGATTACATTTTGAACGAACCCCGCTCATAAAATGAACCGGAACCATGTTCATCGAATGTAAACCGCTGATGGCGGACGGTTATCACAACGGATTTACATCCACGGAAGGCTTTCGGAAGGACTTATGGCGTATGTTTAGGAGACGGAAGGTTTCTGTTCGGTCCGAACTGGAAGAGAACGCGCGAAAGAATGGCTTTATGTTTAATAGTAATAGTGGTGTGTAGAAGACGTTATGTAAGTCGTAGTGCAAGAAGTATAAAAGTAAGGTTAGCTAGTAAGGATCAAGGAATACAGTTCAGATTGAAATCCGCATCCTAACGGAACGTGTGCGCGTTAAAGAAAATCACTGTAGCAGTACTTCTCACACATAGACATTAAAATGGTAAGGAAGTGTCAGAAAAACGATATGAAAATACAACAAGTTTATAAGAACGTAAAATACGGATGGTCACAAAATGTGTAGAGTCAATTTAAAGATTACGCTAAGCTTAAGAGTTATTTGGGAATCGAGAACGGAATGCTGCTTTTCCATGATAGAGTGATAGTACCATAGAAACTGAAAGAGAAAACCACGCCACGCTGGCGAAGAGGATGAAAATGGCAGCAAGTAGCTAACCATGGTGGAAGAATATGGATCAGGATTTCTATTACGTCATTATTTTTTCCAATCTGTCATTCCAGACAGATTATAATGAAAGAAACATTCGCAACAAAATGGCAAGAAAATTTAAGTCCATTTGAGCGAATACTCATAGATTTTTGTTACTTCGAGAATAGCTCACAAGTGATAGTTGACGAAATTCATACAAGTGTAGGCTCCCATAGTTTAAAGTACCTTATGTTTGTATATATCTGCATATATCTTGATTTAAATATGTCAAGTGGAAATAAATACAAAATGTCCCCGCGGCTGGGCATTCAGAAACCGCCTGCCGACCGGACAAGATCGTTGTTTGTGTCGGACTTCTGCCTTCGGTCTTTTAGTACTTCCGAAACAAAGTAAAGTTAAATTTAGCGTTGTTTACAGAAGCTAACATCATGACAAGTATCAGGGCAGAGCGTGTTATCCAAGAGCAAGATACATTTTTCACATGTTTGAGAATGCCACGAGAAAAAGTGTTAGACAATGGGCCTCTATTCAACTCAGGGAAGTAAAAATCATTTTAACATTCAAAAGGTACTAAAGTCAGAAAATCACCACCTTGCCCCCCACAATCTAATGGATAAGTGGACAGAGCGATGAGAACGGTGAAAGATTCAATTATTAGTTACGTGATTCAAAATACTGAATTTCAGAGGAAATTAAATCAGTTTTTGATATCAGACTTCCATCAGAGTCTGAGATCATCAGAGTGTCAGATTTGATGTTTTACAAACGTAAAGCTGAGGTTATGGTTTCGAATTTCAACGGATTAACTAAGTTTTTTCTGCAAAATTTAGTTTCAAATGTTAGCAAGTCGTTTCTATCATTTGATCAAACGATAAATCGATTTTAAGCATCGTTTTGTTACTCCCATGACACTATGACCAAAACATTTTGTACAATAAAATAATCTTATTTATCACGCTTTAAAATCGACCAAATTTTTCTTTTATAGTCCTGGACATCCGCTCTTTCGCATTTTCAACCTTCACATCGTCCAGATTTGTTATAAAAACGTTCAATTGATTTGAGTCTAAATTTTTGTTAACTCCATTGAAGTTTTTTTTTGCTCAATGTTTTGTGAATTTTTGACAAAAAAAAATACAATGAACATCAAAACTTATGATGTTGAGAATGCTTTTGCCAAAGTTTTGTAAGATAATAATAATAATAATATTAATAATAATAATTCAAACAATTTAAATTATACATTGTAAAAATATCGCAAGCAGTCGTTTGAAAAACGGGTAAAGGAGTGGTCTTTTTCTATTGTCCATCACTACAAACACTAAAAGGCTTAGCCCTATCATTACATTTAGAGCGTCGCCCGCACGTTGCTTTTAATTTACAGCAGCAATGTTGTCTCAGAGGTGGGCATATGTGCCTATGGTTGACTAGGATTAGAAACGACCTGTCTCCCCTTGCTGCGACATTGCGATGAATTTGTCCATTCTCTCATTCATCACATCCATCTGGACCCCCAGGCCTGTTATACGCTTCCGCAACATCTCCTTTGCCATCGCTGACTGTATTTGTTTGTTACTATTACCTTCCAGCTCTTCGCATCCATCTAAAATTCATAAAAAAAATTGTTAGATATATTGCATTTGGAAAAATGTGCAATTTACTAATAATAATTACCTTTAACCAGCAAAAAAGGAACCACACGGAAAATGGGGTTCACATTGCGTGTTCTGCTTGAACGATAAATCTTTTGCTTTGAATTTGATGTGTGACAAACAGCAGCAAGGCGAAAACATAAAACGATCACCGCAATACTCACATACAGCGACCCATCCGGCCTCCCAATTCGCGTACGACTGCCGATATCCGTCGTAATCCTGAAATGCGGCGGTTGAAGCACTGACCGCAATACGATTAGTTTTAACACCTTCCCAGCACATTTGTCACCTTCACGCTTACTACCAAACACCCTCAGCAAATTCGAGCAGTTTCGAGCAGTTATTCAAGCCCTACCTAACATCACAAACAACAACACACGCACTTACCGATAATTTGTGTCACTCCAACAGTGCTTAAAAATCAAGCACTTATCGCACACTTCATTTTACTCGTAGAGCCACTCTGAACCAGTAAACACACACACTCCAAAGTATATATCATGCACTATTTGCACCTGTCTGGATATTCGAGCAGTTTAGAGCAGTTTTTTAAGCTGCCGAACAATTCAAATAACAAAGCAGCACTCGCGAACGCTTTGATTCATTAAAACAGCGCTCGAAAAAAATCGAGCACTTTTTGTCAACTTAAATCCATTCATAAAGACGCTGTGACGAATAATCTTACATCAAAGTATACCTGGCACTTTTGGCTCCAGCATCCATATTCGAGCAGTTATCGAGCAACTGCAACATGTCCCAGCAAACCCTCTCAGCCACCAACAGCTATTCCGAACACACTTCCGATTTTACCAGGAAAGCTGCTTGCAATTTGAGCAGTTTTATTTTTTGTCGCTTCCCAGGCTGCAAGGAACATATGAAAAGACCAAATCCCTCTGTTTACAATACTAAGTCAGCGAGTTCATGAACTTTATACGGCTTTTTACCTAATAATAAATAGTAAAATCATAAAAAAACATATAGAAAACTCATGTCTTTATTTAACATGTACATTTTATTTGGTTTTAAAAGATTTTTCATTAATTTTCAATTTTAATCAAAAAATCGAGAGAAATGATATTGTTGATATTGGTTCCCTGATCAGCGATTGTTGTTGTTTTGCCTGTCAGACTGGCCGACGCGCTACAAAAAGAAAACTTCTATCCGTATAAACAAAAATTTTCCGAGTGCTTCTTAATTACGTTTTTGCTCAGTGCCTTCTAATATCACCAATCTTGTAAAAATGAGTGACCAATTCAATAAACGAGTAAAATATAATTCATATTCGTATCGTTATCGCGATGCTACAGAGCGCCGAGCAGCTTTGCTAGAGCAGAATGACGAAGAGCTAGTTTCAGGAGGAAGTTCATACGGTATAAGACGGGCAAATATCATTGTTAGTTTCTTTTATAACATGGCATATGTTTTGTTTTCCAGTTATTGGAAGCAACCAAGGCGCAGGCGATGCACCTATGGATTATCATTCAGAAGGATCTTCCAATGTGATGGCAGAAGAAGCCGGTGAAACGACAAGCGAACCTGAATGTGATGAGTTTGTTACGGACTATTTAGTTGAAAGCTCTGACGATGAAAGAATGGATACAGAACGCACAGAAGGGTATGATGTAGAAGCCGAATTACGTCGATGGGCAATATCCACCAATCAATCGTATAATTCTATAAGTCAAGTTATGGAAATCATCTTCCAAAAGATGCTAGAACTTTGCTGAAGACTCATCGAAATGACTCAAATGAAGTTGTAACGATAAACGGAAGTCAGTATTGGTATAACGGGATAAAACGATGTCTGCTCAACGAACTAAGGTGCGTAGCTAATAAAAGTTGTTAAAATAAAATAAAATAAAATAATAAAAGCTAATAAAAGTTGTAAGTTGTTGTTAATATTGGGGATATACGATGTAAATTGGTAGCTGTTCCCCTTTCCAAAGAAAATGAGTATCAATATGTTCCATTAATTCATACCCTCGTAGGCTAATATTTGCATTTCTTAGATAATAAATAATTAATATGATTTTCTTTCTGTATCGTTCTTTTTAATCACTATAATTTATGGATTATAACATTTCAAAAATTTACATATTATACATTATACATTTTTCATGAGTTTTTATTATTAACATACATATTACATCATATTACATGTATTTAAAAAAATAAGGACACTTAGTTAGTGAAGGAACTTTATAACAAAACAAAAAAACACTAATAATGAGAATGTTGATGTCTGTGGTGCGTGGATTTAATCTTACCTTCTAGGTTCAGGCTTTGGCGGGCATGCTTCAATTTATTTTGGAAGAATGTTTTAATTTTTTGAGGAGTTGGAGTTACTCAGTGAAAGGTTCCAATGTGCTTAAATAAAGCAAGAATATTTTTATATCCAAACAACGGAATTTTTTGGTTCGGATGTCCAATTCCCGTCCAGCTCATCTCTATAACAAACTGTCTGGCAAATATGATGTCCATCGCCGAATGAAGCCTTTCTTCCGAGCTATCTGTTGGCAGCTGGCATTCCAGATATTCTTCAAATTCTTTTTTATACTGTTGATCATTAAGCTGCTGATCCACTGCATCCAACATTTCTTTGGATGCGATCGGTTCCCAGTTGAATGAACTATTTGTTACCAATCCTGGACGAGGAGAGATTTTATCTAAGATCAAGTCCAGCTTAGTTTTAATAATTGCTTGATTTTTCTCAACAACTCGAACCCTGTTGGCGTGGTTAGTTTCTATTTCATTAAGTTTCTGGTCCAAATTTGTAATTTTTTTTTGTCATGTCATTTATTTTCTGTCCAATTGAAACTAAAAGATCGCGCAATCCTGCATCTATAGAAGATTTTGTTGTCTCTAGATTTATGGGACTATTGCTGCTTATGGGTTTGGAAATGTTGGGTTTGTTGGATGCGGAAAAAATGGAATCCTAAATGGATGCGGGAACATTGCGGTGAACGATGTTTGTTGCAGGTTGGATGTTCTTGGATGTATTTTTTGCCGTCGGTAGTGTTTTTATAAAATCTGGATGTAGTGTTGGTTGTAATGAGGAAGCTGTAACACAACGATGAAAAACAATACATATTACTCTCAATACTGCTCTAAAGTTTTATGAACCAATATTTTTTATACCTGTAGGCTGCGGCTTCTCGGAAAAACATATTTTCCGTCTCTCATATTGAGCACCACAATCTTGCGTGGTGTGCTAAATGATTCGCCACATCGTTAAAACACGAACAAAGAGATAAATATATTATACATCGAATCCTTTGTTACGTGTAATTTAAAAATACATACTTTTCCATGTTGCTTGGTTGCTTCTCTTATTGGATGTTTACGTCTCGACACAACACAACCGCAATAGCTCACACGGATCAGATGGAGAACAAGCAACTCGGTAAGTACAAGTTCAAATCAACTTATAACCCTATATAATTGATAACACAGAAAAAGATACGAAAGCCACCGGTAAAGGGGGGGTACTACACACAGCTATGGCATATGAATGAATAAGTATGAATTTTAAATAAATGACAGCTACAAGAAAAAAACAAGATTTTTTTTCGTTTTTACTTGCTTGAAAACGGCACGTTTTTATTTTCTTTACCAACCAAGTTGTATACATTAAGACCAAGATGTATACATTACCACGCCATGACAGTTGGTCCGATGAGGTGTTATTAAGACGTCTTTTCGTGGTCTTTTCGTGGGTGAAAAGACCACGAAAAGACGTCTTTTCATCTGTCATTTGGAGCCTGGGTTGGGTACTGGAGATTTTTATCCGATGGGAATCCGTTTTTGCTTGTGTCAAAATTCGGAAGCCGGAAAGGCGTCAGCCAAAAAATTTCCATAAATTTCCGAATATCCACCGTTTTTCCGACGGAAACGGAATGCACACTCGGTTCACATCACTACAATTCAAACCGCACTCAATTCGATCCATAAATGAGCAAGTTATTTACACTTTTGCATTAAACGCGGTATATCCGCCACGTGGTGGTGCTGTCACACTACTGTCACACTTCTGCCACCTCCGTTTGATCACTTATTTAGCCTACTTAAGACGTTTTTCACTGCGGTTTTTTGGGTTCAATCAATTGATTGCACACTACCACACCGGAAAGGACCGCTTCCGGACAGATCCGTGCGAAATTGGCCGCAAAAACACACACCCGACACTGCATCACCCCCACCACTGATACACTTTTTGGACCACGTAGCTTTCGCACTAATCGGCCGATTTTTACCCCGTTTTCGGCTTGCGCAACATTTTGGCCACCTTATCGACCGTTTTCACTCACTTCCAAACCCGAGAAATTATTTGCCAACCAACTTTGACGGCTTGTTGTTGTTGTTGTTGGTGGTGGTGTGGCATACACGCGCTACATTTCGTCCTTAAAGCAGCGGAAATGCACCGTTTCTTCACTGAAACCACTTTATTGGCCATTTATCACTGAACTGAAACACAAACCGCGCTCCGATCGGTTCACTATCACCGGGAAAACTGTGTCCATCTCAGTCTGCTTACCGCGCTTATGTGTTGGAACCATGGGCCACTTATATACACGTTAATTCACCGATTTTGGAGCCGTTTTCACTTTTGTACTGTAAAGCTTGCCATTTTACCTCCATTATGCATAATATCTGGTGGATCAAGCACAATTTTACCCCCTTTTTAAAAATATAAAAACGGAGCGCACTTTGCACAGAGTGCCAGGCGCACCGGATGACAGCTCGACACTGCTACAGTGACATAACACTGACCAGGCACAACCAAGGTGTATGTATCTAGAGCAAGGTGTATCTATTTAGAACAAGGTGTATGTATTCAGAAGGTGAATTTCTGTCGATTTCACACAGCAACAGCACCATTTCCCAAGATATCTGGTTCCCCTGTTTTCGTAAATTTTTTGGTAAATATATTCGTTAACGAAACTTCCTGGAAAAGATTTACGAAATTCCAAACTATTTCGAGGATAACTTGTTTATGTTTGGATTCTGTTTGATTACATTTTGAACGAACCCCGCTCATAAAATGAACCGGAACCATGTTCATCGAATGTAAACCGCTGATGGCGGACGGTTATCACAACGGATTTACATCCACGGAAGGCTTTCGGAAGGACTTATGGCGTATGTTTAGGAGACGGAAGGTTTCTGTTCGGTCCGAACTGGAAGAGAACGCGCGAAAGAATGGCTTTATGTTTAATAGTAATAGTGGTGCGTAGAAGACGTTTTGTAAGTCGTAGTGCAAGAAGTATAAAAGTAAGGTTAGCTAGTAAGGATCAAGGAATAAAGTTCAGATTGAAATCCGCATCCTAACGGAACGTGTGCGCGTTAAAGAAAATCACTGTAGCAGTACTTCTCACACATAGACATTAAAATGGTAAGGAAGTGTCAGAAAAACGATATGAAAATGCAACAAGTTTATAAGAACGTAAAATACGGATGGTCACAAAATGTGTAGAGTCAATTTAAAGATTACGCTAAGCTTAAGAGTTATTTGGGAATCGAGAACGGAATGCTGCTTTTCCATGATAGAGTGATAGTACCATAGAAACTGAAAGAGAAAACCACGCCACGCTGGCGAAGAGGATGAAAATGGCAGCAAGTAGCTAACCATGGTGGAAGAATATGGATCAGGATTTCTATTACGTCATTATTTTTTCCAATCTGTCATTCCAGACAGATTATAATGAAAGAAACATTCGCAACAAAATGGCAAGAAAATTTAAGTCCATTTGAGCGAATACTCATAGATTTTTGTTACTTCGAGAATAGCTCACAAGTGATAGTTGACGAAATTCATACAAGTGTAGGCTCCCATAGTTTTAAGTACCTCATGTTTTTATATATCTGCATATATCTTGATTTAATATGTCAAGTGGAAATAAATACAAAATGTCCCCGCGGCTGGGCATTCAGAAACCGCCTGCCGACCGGACAAGATCGTTGTTTGTGTCGGACTTCTGCCTTCGGTCTTTTAGTACTTCCGAAACAAAGTAAAGTTAAATTTAGCGTTGTTTACAGAAGCTAACATCATGACAAGTATCAGGGCAGAGCGTGTTATCCAAGAGCAAGATACATTTTTCACATGTTTGAGAATGCCACGAGAAAAAGTGTTAGACAATGGGCCTCTATTCAACTCAGGGAAGTAAAAATCATTTTAACATTCAAAAGGTACTAAAGTCAGAAAATCACCACCTTGCCCCCCACAATCTAATGGATAAGTGGACAGAGCGATGAGAACGGTGAAAGATTCAATTATTAGTTACGTGATTCAAAATACTGAATTTCAGAGGAAATTAAATCAGTTTTTGATATCAGACTTCCATCAGAGTCTGAGATCATCAGAGTGTCAGATTTGATGTTTTACAAACGTAAAGCTGAGGTTATGGTTTCGAATTTCAACGGATTAACTAAGTTTTTTCTGCAAAATTTAGTTTCAAATGTTAGCAAGTCGTTTCTATCATTTGATCAAACGATAAATCGATTTTAAGCATCGTTTTGTTACTCCCATGACACTATGACCAAAACATTTTGTACAATAAAATAATCTTATTTATCACACTTTAAAATCGACCAAATTTTTCTTTTATAGTCCTGGACATCCGCTCTTTCGCATTTTCAACCTTCACATCGTCCAGATTTGTTATAAAAACGTTCAATTGATTTGAGTCTAAATTTTTGTTAACTCCATTGAAGTTTTTTTTTGCTCAATGTTTTGTGAATTTTTGACAAAAAAAAATACAATGAACATCAAAACTTATGATGTTGAGAATGCTTTTGCCAAAGTTTTGTAAGATAATAATAATAATAATATTAATAATAATAATTCAAACAATTTAAATTATACATTGTAAAAATATCGCAAGCAGTCGTTTGAAAAACGGGTAAAGGAGTGGTCTTTTTCTATTGTCCATCACTACAAACACTAAAAGGCTTAGCCCTATCATTACATTTAGAGCGTCGCCCGCACGTTGCTTTTAATTTACAGCAGCAATGTTGTCTCAGAGGTGGGCATAGGTGCCTATGCTTGACTAGGATTAGAAACGACCTGTCTCCCCTTGCTGCGACATTGCGATGAATTTGTCCATTCTCTCATTCATCACATCCATCTGGACCCCCAGGCCTGTTATACGCTTCCGCAACATCTCCTTTGCCATCGCTGACTGTATTTGTTTGTTACTATTACCTTCCAGCTCTTCGCATCCATCTAAAATTCATAAAAATAAATGTTAGATATATTGCATTTGGAAAAATGTGCAATTTACTAATAATAATTACCTTTAACCAGCAAAACAGGAACCACACGGAAAATGGGGTTCACATTGCGTGTTCTGCTTGAACGATAAAACTTTTGCTTTGAATTTGATGTGTGACAAACAGCAGCAAGGCGAAAACATAAAACGATCACCGCAATACTCACATACAGCGACCCATCCGGCCTCCCAATTCGCGTACGACTGCCGATATCCGTCGTAATCCTGAAATGCGGCGGTTGAAGCACTGACCGCAATACGATTAGTTTTAACACCTTCCCAGCACATTTGTCACCTTCACGCTTACTACCAAACACCCTCAGCAAATTCGAGCAGTTTCGAGCAGTTATTCAAGCCCTACCTAACATCACAAACAACAACACACGCACTTACCGATAATTTGTGTCACTCCAACAGTGCTTAAAAATCAAGCACTTATCGCACACTTCATTTTACTCGTAGAGCCACTCTGAACCAGTAAACACACACACTCCAAAGTATATATCATGCACTATTTGCACCTGTCTGGATATTCGAGCAGTTTAGAGCAGTTTTTTAAGCTGCCGAACAATTCAAATAACAAAGCAGCACTCGCGAACGCTTTGATTCATTAAAACAGCGCTCGAAAAAAATCGAGCACTTTTTGTCAACTTAAATCCACTCATAAAGACGCTGTGACGAATAATCTTACATCAAAGTATACCTGGCACTTTTGGCTCCAGCATCCATATTCGAGCAGTTGTCGAGCAGTTATCGAGCAACTGCAACATGTCCCAGCAAACCCTCTCAGCCACCAACAGCTATTCCGAACACACTTCCGATTTTACCAGAAAAGCTGCTTGCAATTTGAGCAGTTTTATTTTTTGTCGCTTGGGTACTGGAGATTTTTGTCCGATGGGAATCCGTTTTTGCTTGTGTCAAAATTCGGAAGCCGGAAAGGCGTCAGCCAAAAAATTTCCATAAATTTCCGAATATCCACCGTTTTTCCGACGGAAACGGAATGCACACTCGGTTCACATCACTACAATTCAAACCGCACTCAATTCGATCCATAAATGAGCAAGTTATTTACACTTTTGCATTAAACGCGGTATATCCGCCACGTGGTGGTGCTGTCACACTACTGTCACACTTCTGCCACCTCCGTTTGATCACTTATTTAGCCTACTTCCCAGGCTCCAAATGACAGATGAAAAGACGTCTTTTCGTGGTCTTTTCACCCACGAAAAGACCACGAAAAGACGTCTTAATAACACCTCATCGGACCAACTGTCATGGCGTGGTAATGTATACATCTTGGTCTTAATGTATACAACTTGGTTGGTAAAGAAAATAAAAACGTGACGTTTTCAAGCAAGTAAAAACGAAAAAAAATCTTGTAGCCGTCATTTATTTAAAATTCATACTTATTCATTCATATGCCATAGCTGTGTGTAGTACCCCCCCTTGGTGGCTTTCGTATCTTTTTCTGTGTTATCAATTATATAGGGTTATAAGTTGATTTGAACTTGTACTTACCGAGTTGCTTGTTCTCCATCTGATCCGTGTGAGCTATTGCGGTTGTGTTGTGTCGAGACGTAAACATCCAATAAGAGAAGCAACCAAGCAACATGGAAAAGTATGTATTTTTAAATTACACGTAACAAAGGATTCGATGTATAATATATTTATCTCTTTGTTCGTGTTTTAACGATGTGGCGAATCATTTAGCACACCACGCAAGATTGTGGTGCTCAATATGAGAGACGGAAAATATGTTTTTCCGAGAAGCCGCAGCCTACAGGTATAAAAAATATTGGTTCATAAAACTTTAGAGCAGTATTGAGAGTAATATGTATTGTTTTTCATCGTTGTGTTACAGCTTCCTCATTACAACCAACACTACATCCAGATTTTATAAAAACACTACCGACGGCAAAAAATACATCCAAGAACATCCAACCTGCAACAAACATCGTTCACCGCAATGTTCCCGCATCCATTTCGGATTCCATTTTTTCCGCATCCAACAAACCCAACATTTCCAAACCCATAAGCAGCAATAGTCCCATAAATCTAGAGGCAACAAAATCTTCTATAGATGCAGGATTGCGCGATCTTTTAGTTTCAATTGGACAGAAAATAAATGACATGACAAAAAAAATTACAAATTTGGACCAGAAACTTAATGAAATAGAAACTAACCACGCCAACAGGGTTCGAGTTGTTGAGAAAAATCAAGCAATTATTAAAACTAAGCTGGACTTGATCTTAGATAAAATCTCTCCTCGTCCAGGATTGGTAACAAATAGTTCATTCAACTGGGAACCGATCGCATCCAAAGAAATGTTGGATGCAGTGGATCAGCAGCTTAATGATCAACAGTATAAAAAAGAATTTGAAGAATATCTGGAATGCCAGCTGCCAACAGATAGCTCGGAAGAAAGGCTTCATTCGGCGATGGACATCATATTTGCCAGACAGTTTGTTATAGAGATGAGCTGGACGGGAATTGGACATCCGAACCAAAAAATTCCGTTGTTTGGATATAAAAATATTCTTGCTTTATTTAAGCACATTGGAACCTTTCACTGAGTAACTCCAACTCCTCAAAAAATTAAAACATTCTTCCAAAATAAATTGAAGCATGCCCGCCAAAGACTGAACCTAGAAGGTAAGATTAAATCCACGCACCACAGACATCAACATTCTCATTATTAGTGTTTTTTTGTTTTGTTATAAAGTTCCTTCACTAACTAAGTGTCCTTATTTTTTTAAATACATGTAATATGATGTAATATGTATGTTAATAATAAAAACTCATGAAAAATGTATAATGTATAATATGTAAATTTTTGAAATGTTATAATCCATAAATTATAGTGATTAAAAAGAACGATACAGAAAGAAAATCATATTAATTATTTATTATCTAAGAAATGCAAATATTAGCCTACGAGGGTATGAATTAATGGAACATATTGATACTCATTTTCTTTGGAAAGGGGAACAGCTACCAATTTACATCGTATATCCCCAATATTAACATCCAATTCCGTATGTTCCAGATCGCTCAGTTTTCCATGATGCATATGCATAAATTTAGAATTCAAAGGATATACAAAACAATCGTCTGTTTGAGACAATTTTTTCGCAACAATTTTTATGTTACGGTCTTGTTCATGTGCAGTGATAAATTTGCACACATTACCACTTTTGGTCAAAAACCATTCGTTACGTTCCCCAGTTTTTAAAAGAAAGGTTTTGCGGACATGTAATGTTACCGTGCCAGTTCTGGTATGAACAGAAGGGAAATTTAAACAAAGATTAGCTGAACGAGTGTTAAAAACTTCTTTTTCGGAAAGTCTATTTATAGTTTGCTCTAAGCATTTCCAGCCAGAACGCAATGAACGTTTTAAATGCTGCAAATGGTTTTCAAATGGATAAGAAGATATGCTACTAATTGGACCAAATTGTTCAACTTCTTTGAATATATGTAGCAGATTGTGTACATTGCTTGAAATAAATTCCGGGCCATAGATATTTGCGTAATGTTTTACATAAAGTTGAATCAACGTGTTTGCTAAAGGCCAATGTTCTTTGTAAACATTTGAGGAAAACAAAGTTAAGCTACAAAAGAACAGCATGAAGTGCTTGTATTGTTCTTCATTTGTTATCTCTTTGAGTATAACGAAACTGGCATAAAATAGAAATGAGGAATATTCTGAGCCTTTCCAGTGCTTATAGTCACGCATTGAACGGAACTTTCTGTGAATTTCAATAGGAAGTTTGATGTTGGTCAGCATTGCAGACAAATTGTTAATTTGTGTATTGCTAAGCTTTT